>NC_056727.1:356356879-356656879 GCF_019279795.1 Protopterus annectens | reverse complement strand
GACATCTGCAGCAACTGAAGAGACCTCAGAAGTTTCTCTAATAAAATTCAGGGTCTTCAGCACGTGTCCTACATGGACAGACAGAAATCACTGTCAATGTCCTCTGTGTTAGACTACTTAGAGGTGACTTATGCCTGGCCTACAGAGCAGTCTCTGACCCTGCGTTAATGGAAATGCTACACATCCGCAAGTCAAATAGGACAAGATTCACTCTATCTAGGGACGTTAAACTGGCTTGTAACATAAACAGGACTTGCTGGAGAGACAGATATGTCTCCCAGACGTTGCCACTCCTCTGGAATAAACTACCATTTCACATTAAACGGAGCTTCTCTATGTCCCTGTTTAAGCGTAACTTGGACAATTGGATGGGAAACCACATATTTACCCCAGGGGTTTCACCTGTGTCCCTTCTTGATAGGGGCAGTTGGTGCCGATCACACATTTGCTTACTAATATAGGCTACATCTCCTGGTCTATAAGGAAACAAGGGTATAACATGTCTAGGCTTGTAAGGGCCCCAGGGCCATTAGCCTAGTAACCTCCTATGATTCCATGTTTCTGTATGGAGATTTTCTCCCTGGGGCTCTTCTGAAAAGGGATCTTTTTGTACTCAGTCTGACAATCCTGGTAAACTAAGGCAATAAATAAAATATAAATAGACGTCTGAGGAAATCTGAGAATGTTTGGCATAGAAGGTGTGAATTCAGTAGTAGGAGCCTAGGTGGAACTTAAATAAAAATTATATTTCACAGGAACATGCAGTTTTAATTGAAAACTTTGAAACACATATTTCAGATCGCACACCATTAAAAACTAAAATAAAGGTATATAGTAAAGTAAAAATGAGACACTGACACTTTCAAACGTATCTGTTAAAGAAAAAAGAACTTAAGGAATGAGTAGTAGAAATGATTTGAGAATTATTAGAGAAGATAGAAATTTCTTCAGAAGGGTTAGCTAGAGAGTGGGGTAACATGAAAATGGAGTTTAAAAACATGATAGAAGTAAAAGGTATTGGGAAAATTAATATAAAATATATAAAAGGTACTTGGCATTCAAAAATGTTCATGGTGTAATTCACTCCTTGAACCTAAGCTGAGACCATAGGCTGTAAAAACAGATTGTCTAATTGTACAAAACTTTTCACTGCAAGAAAATGATGCATTACATCTTAAAAAAAAACTGTCATCTTCATTCCACAAAAACTCCAGGGATGTAAACTGTTGTAGCCCCCCCAAACTGCAGTGTCTCTAATAGTGCAGCTGTTACTGTGTTATGTGGGGCTTGTAGCTGATTTTTTCAGCACGGAAACCAACCCCTAAACAGTACACTGCATTTTTAACATAAGTAAAACAAGGAAAGGTAGCATAGCAGCATGCTGTTTAACAGTTGGTAGCTGTGACAAAAAATAAGTATTGCAGGCAACAGCCACACAAAACTATATATTTAAAAATGAATATTTAAATAAAAACAGGGTTGAAACGTGAGAAATTCCTTAAGTAAAAGCTGTGATGTATTGCAGAAGCTTCACCACCTACATATTGAACAGATTCATAGTACATTGTTTAGATATCCGAACAGATTCATAGTACATTGTTTAGATATCCCCTGCAGCACAAGATCAGTGGATGAACACTAATGACATTTAGAAAAAAGTTAAGCATTTTCTTTTCTTGCATAATGTCATTGTATAATAGCAGTACTTCACGACTTGGTGTGGGTAAAATGGGATTTACCCACAGTTTAATTACTCTGGCATCACTCTCATGATTAAACCATGCACTAGATGTGCCACACTCATCCATGTACTATTGCAACATTTAGAGGTGTTGACCAAGGTTTTACAGAATAAGGGAAATCTCACAAAACAAGGGGAAGAGGGAATGCCAAGGTGCTAAAGAGAAAATAAGGCCATATTTGGATAATGTGAATGAAAAGTTGCTGTTAAGCAACTTTTTTTTTTGATAATTTCTCCAGAGCACAAAATCGTTTGCACTGCCACTTGGGCAACAAAATGTAGAAACTGTTGTTGCCAAACTTAAAAAGCCTGTAACAAGAAAAATAACTAGAGATCATAGACGGTGTTAGGCACCCTCGGAACCTGCAGCCGCAGGGAGCCCCAGATTATCTTCCTGCATATGAGGGCCCCCACATGAAGCAGCTGCGGGTTTCTCTGTCTCCTCAACCCCTTGCTCATTGCCTCATGGACATTCGTATGGCTGTGTAACTTCACTGCGCGATTCCGTTTTTTTTTTTTTTTTTTTTTTTTTTAACTTTCCTGTAAGCTGCACTCAATCAGGTCTGCTTCAATAAAGCAATGGACCTGATTAGCTGCAGCAGCCAGGGAAGTAAATTCTAGTTTCCTGATTCACTGCAGCAGCAGCCAGGGAGTTAGTTCTAGGTTTTTTTTTTCTAACACAGAACTTCGAGAGGGAAGCCTAGCAAGGATCTGTGGTGATGTATTTGTTGTATATTAATGTGGGTATTAATGGAAAACGTGGTCCAGTTTTTAGAATACTTGTAGGTCAGATTTGAAGGTTGTATCTTAAAATCTTTTTACTGTATCTGATATTATGAATAAAGGAGTAGCACATTTGTATGCTTCATAGAACAGTTTTCTATTATTGATGCATATGAACAGTTTTTCATTAGAGCACATTACATTTGTGTAATAGTATCCAAAATGACAAAAAAAAGCTTTATGCTTGATTGCCAACATCCTAGCTGACAGGTTCAGCGCAAACTCCCCCACCCCCACCAAAAGGGCAAATATCTATCCCAGCAGAGTGCTGCCCCCCTGACATCTCAGATGCTCAGGTAAGAGCCGCCCTCTCCAAAGCAAAAAACACAGCATCAATGGGACCAGACGGTGTCCCGGGCTGCGTCCTACATGAACTCCAAGAAGAGCTAAACCCAAACATAAAACTACTGTTCAATCTCAGCCTTACTACAGGATATGTACCCAAAGAGTGGCGTACAGCAACAGTGGTCCCTCTCCACAAAGGTGGTGCCTCAACGGATCTTGGAAACTATCGCCCCATAAGCCTGACTAGCTTGGTCTGCAAAGCTATGGAAAGGATCATCATGGACCTCATAAATAAAGATATTGGGGACCTACAGACACTGGATCCTACCCAGTTCGGTTTTGTTAAGGGCAGATCCTGCCTCTTAAACCTGGTCGATTTCTCTGAAACAGTCACCAAGGCCATTGACGAGGGGAAGGTGGTCCACACAGCCTACCTGGACCTCGCAAAAGCCTTCGATACAATACCCCACTCGGGCATTATAGATAAGCTCACCAGCTTAAATATAAACCCCTATGTCACTAGATGGGTTGCAAACTGGCTCAAAGACAGAACCCACATGGTTAGAATTGCTGGAGCCACGTCAGACTCCAAACCAGTTACAAGTGGCGTCCCACAAGGCTCAGTCCTGGGACCTCTCTTGTTCGGTATATATTTCTCAGAGGTACAGGCCAACATGGAAGGACTGTGGCTGACCAAGTTCGCAGATGACTGCAAACTGAGCGCCATAATCGACTCAACAGCCGACACAAGCATCCTCCAAAAGGGCCTCATAGAAACAGACAACTGGTGCCAGAGCCATGGCCTCAAGCTAAACACCAAAAAGTGTATAGTCATCCCCTTTGGCAAAAACAAAGTGCCCACAAATTACCACATAGGTGGTAATCCATTAAGTACAGAAGAAGTAATTAGGGACCTGGGGACCCAAGTTGATAGCAATCTCTCATTTGACAACCACGTGGCAAAAGTGGTTAGAAAAACATTTTATATAGCCCACCTAATTATGAAGGGATTCCCATCTAGATCAGGGGAGGTCATCGTGCCTCTTTACTCATCCCTCATCAGGCCCATAATTGAGTACAATGCCTCTTTTGGGATGTACCTTACCAGACACCTGCAACAACAGGAAAGACCACAAAAGTACCTCACCAAGAGGATCAAAGGGCTCAAACAGATGCCATATGCTGCCCGGTTAAAGAAACTCCAGCTCTACTCAGTGGCATACCGCCTGTTCAGAGGCGATCTGTGCCTGGCGTATAAAGCCATGTCCAGCATGGACATGCTGCACCTCAGAAAATCCAAATTCCATCGAGCTACGCGCTCGAGAGACTTGAACCTCAGCACTGAAATAAATAGGACATGCTGGTGGGACAGATTCATAACCCAGAGGCTCCCTTCACTCTGGAATAAAATCCCAGTCCAGGTTAGGCAGAGTCCCTCATTGACTCTCTTCAAGAGGAATCTTGATGAGTGGATGGGAGATCGTAGGTTTACCCCGGGTATTACTTCTGTGTCACTGTTAGACAGAGGCACAGTATACTAACCTCGAAAAAGGGCATAGAAAAATTAATTTAAAATGGGTGGCGAAAGCCAAACACACTCTGGCTAGGCTTATAAATGCCCTAGGGCAGATAGCCTAGTATGAAGCTATGAACCTATGACTGAAAAGCAATCATTTTGTAGAATAGCTTTGCTTGAGTGCACTGTTTTGCATAGGTCCATGACATTAAGTGATTGAGTAATTGTGTGCTACTGTTTCACAGCAGTTAATACCTGTCAGCTGCTAATGGCTTAGGAATACTTTAGCAATGAAGAGACAGCTGCATTTATGGCTTGGGGGGCTAATCTGTTTCAGTGAATCAAGTTCTGCTTTCTGGGGTTCGGAGGGTGGCCTAATGGTTAAGGTGTTTGCCTTACAAACACAAGGTGCAGGGTTTGAGTCTCACAAGGGATAATTGGCTAGGCTAAGAAATGGCTCGCAAGGGCAGTTAGCTTAGTACTAACCTATGAATCTATAAAGACCAGTCCTTTTCAAACAATATTGGTGGTAGAAATGCACGCATGTCTAAGTGATGTTAGGCAAGACTTTTAGCTATAAAAAAAATAACAATTTAGCTTTAAGGGTGCACTTATCTGTGAAACTCACTTTTTTAATTTATTCAGATATTTTAACATAGAAATGCATATTAACAGAAATGTGGCACATTTCCCATGGAAAATAGCACAGGAGGGGCTTTAGAATTAGCAACATCTCTGTGGAAAAAATATCAGCCATGGCAGTCTTTTTTTTAATATATTAAGGTTATACAAACTTGAGTAGTGAATGATTCCACTAGATCTTGTTCATTTAGGAGGTAGTCTACATTGTTTGCTATGTGGAGTGTTTTCTTGCATATGGCCATTCACTGTTTGCAGCTCTGAGAATTTCATTCAAAACTTGACATGTTTTAAGTCTGTATTTTAAATCTAAATCACATACCTCTTGTTTTTGAGCAACACATGATTGGTGGAAAGCATCCAGCCTTTGGGGGCTGAGGAGAAATATATATGGAAGATGGTGTGTTGCAAAGAGAGGGAAAGTAATAAAGCTAATATCAGTCAGGCTGCTATGATCATTTCTCAATGAAATTTACAAAGTGGCTAAAATGGATTCCAGCCTCTTTCATTATTTATTTTTGAAACCTTATTTCTCCTAGTAATTAGGTTAGCACCTAGAAATATCTGATCTTTGTGGAGTTTGTGGATGGCAAAGGTATCCTGCATAGAAATTACTGTGCAGGTAATTCTGCAAGGCTACTTTAAAAGAACAGAACAGAGAAGAGTATATGTTTTGAGGCAACTTTGGTAAAGAGTCGCAAAAGGCACAAAAACACCCATATGGAACTGGTTAAGACAGGGTAGTAGGAAGTGAACTGGGAGGGTATTTCTCAACAACCTGGCATATGCACTGCAAAGTTCTTTTGATTGACATGAGAACAGGGTTGCTAACCCATTTGCTAATAAGAAAACTATTTCCTTATCTTGAAAGGCTTTCAATTTGTATATAAGTTTTGGGGGGTGATAATGTCTTTAAGATGCCAACGACAGTATTGTTACAGCTGAATTTCATAACAGCACTATGGCATAACTATAAAAAACTATGGAATGTTTGGTGAGTAGAAATCTTATTGCTTCAAAAACAGGTAGATGGCATTTTGAAAAGCCATGCATGGAGTAGGCGAAGTGATTGCCTGACCCTTTGAAGAAGCCTAAACCAACACTTCATACACGTCTGTCTTATTAGAAGGCTGGATTAAATGTAATTGACTACAGACTACTATAGCCGCGGTGGTGCAGAGATAGCGTTGTCGCCTCACAGCAAGAGGTTCTCCCGTTCGATTCTCGGCTGAAGCACCTTCTGTGTGGAGTCTGCATGTCCTCCCCACGGTTGAGTGGTGTTTGAAAGACATGCGTGAATGGGCGTTCCTTTGTTGAAGGTCGGGTGTTGGGCTGGCACCTTGGTACCATACAAATCTACTGCCAGTCATTAGCAGACCGGAGTTCCACTGTGGCGACCCCTAACCAGGAAAAGCCGAAAGAAGAAGAAGACTACAGTAATGGGCATTTACAATCAGAGTTTAGTAACACATTATTATGACTGTGTTACAGATGTTATCTTGAAATGTAAATGGACTCACTAGATCAGGTGTCCTCCTTAAAGGTTATTGATAGATACTTTGGTGCAGTGGCGCTAAAGCCTGGATTGTTTAGGGTACTAGAGCAGGTAGTAGACAAATAGCTATGAGTGGGATAACAGTAAGTGTCAATTGAAAATAAAAGTGAAAAAAAAATGCATGAATCAAGGATTATAAGAGAATGATTTAAGTGAGGTTGATGAGGCAGCTTAGGGATTTACAAGCAGATAAAAAGAGGGAGTCATTAGATATTAAAAGTTGGAAGAAGGACAAACAGGCCCAACTACTGAAAATTGAGGAAGAAAGGACACGAGCAAAGAGAATGCTTTTCAAACGAACAGTTCTTTTGAACACATCAAATCTTCAAAGCTGTGCAACAACAGGCAGTAGGCAGTAGATTAAGAGATCCTAAAGGGGAGAACTTAGAGACCTTAGCAAAAATAAGGGAGATATTCAGGGCCTATTTTGTGACTCTGTATGAAGGGCAAAACAGTAGTATAGATAGGTAACTTTGGAAATGTGTGCCAGTCTTAAAAAAAAACAAAAAAAAAACAATTGCAGTAGAGGAAGTAAGATATGCTCTGGGAAAACAAACTCCTGAACTTGATGGCATACCTATACAAGTATGGGAATTATCAAAAGAAAATGTAATGCAGATCTGGGTAAACTTTTGTTAGCTAAAATCTTCAGGGAGAGGAAATTCCATGTTCTTGGAAACAAGGTCTTATAGCTGCCATAGCCAAAGAGGGCAAGGATCTTAAAAATCTGAATCCCTGTAGACTAATAATTTTAAATCATAAGACCTATATAGCAATTTTGATGGCAAGGTTAGGCCTGTTTCTACCAACAGTAATACATCGGGATCAAAAGGGGTTTAAAGAGGGAAGGAGCACTTTTGATAATATCTAATGAACACTCTGGAATTGTTAAGCTAAGAGATTAGTAGAGATGTAGGGACTGTGAGAATGTTGCACACTATTTTAGATGTTTGCCCTGTATTTTTGGTCTGTTCCTCATCAAAAATGTGGATTCACGCAATGCATGCTATGGGAAAAACTGTTCTACCATTTGTATTAGTTCATAAGTATACTGTTTTAAATCCCTAATGTTATGTCCTTGCCTTGTTTTTTTATTTTTTTTTTCTCATCTGGAATTGTACTGAAACATTGGGGGGGGGAGGGTGAGAATTCTGCAGAATATACTGATTATTTTAATGAATGTTAATGCAAACCCTGTTATTCTAATACCTTTCTAAGTTTATCATAGCAAAATTTGTAACTATCCCTGGTTTTACAGCCAAGTTCTGCGATTATTTTTGGCTTTGGAATTATGTTGAGAGGTTAGGAGGTTGGTAGGGGCTGTGAGAATGTTGCACATTGTCTAGATGTTTGGTAATTTTGATCTGTTCATCAGAAATGTGAGGTCACATAATGCATGCTACTGCAGAATCTTATTTTTAGCATCATTATTAGTTCATAAGCCCAGCATTTTAAATCTTTGATGTTCAGGCTTGCTGTAGTGCTGTCTTCATATATGGGTGTCTGTCCTGTCTGCGAGAGTCTGGGTAGCTGTCTGTTTTGTGTTTCTGTACTGTGTAAGGGAGTCTGTGTGGGTGTTTCTATTCCGTCTTGCTGTAGTGCTGTCTTCGTCTTGTGTGTCTATCCTGTGTGTGGGTGCCTTTGTGTACCTCTGTGGGACTGGATATCTTCATGCAGTACAGAGGCTTGTCATAATGTAACAGCATTGCTATTAAATGCCAGTCAGTGTGTGCATGTACCTCTGGGAGTTGCTACCTTGCTGTGGTTCAGGGGCTTTTTATAATGTAACATTGGTACTAAATGCTAGTCAGTGTGTGTACCTTGGCACTTCAAGTGTTTTTAATGGTCTGAATGTAGTAACACTGTACAGCGATTGTTAAGTGGCACTGGATGAGCTTGACAGGGAAGGGGGTGTGATCGCAGTGTGGTCACACCTTATATTCTCCCGGGTGGGGCCCCCAATGTGAAACTTGCTGGGGGCCCCCAAAATGCTAGCATCTGGCCTGCCAGAGATCCAAAGAAATATTTCCAACATTTCATGAAAATTTTTATGAAGAAGGAAAATAGAAACAAGGAAAAGTCACAAATGAAAATGTATATGGAAGACTTAATTATGCCAAGGTTAGAGGCAGATAAAGCTCAACATTTAGTAGCCAGATTGGGAAGAGATTAGATAAAAATGGTGATGTATAATCAATCAACGGGGAAGTCTTCTGATTAGAAAGTATTCCTGTGTAAGTTTGGAAGTGCGGAGTGAAGAAAGTAATAAAGATATGGAAGGATTTTTTAATATTATCAGCAGCAGGGAAAAAATGGGAGTCCCAGTGTTGTGGGAAAATGCTGTGGTGGCTGTATTACCCTAAGAAGGTAAAAACTGTTCAGACTTCACTTCATGTAGATCTGTTTCAGTGTAAACCATGATTATAAAGTGCTCATCTATACTGGCCAAGATTTTGTAAAATCACAACTAAAACCATAGCACAGGTACATACATGTATGTTAACATAAAATAAAAACCATGGTAACATTTTTTCATGCACTATACACACACGTTTCCTTTGTAATAGTTAAAAGTTCATTCCAGCTTTACAGACATTGTTCATTTCCATCCTTCCTTCCGACATTGTTCCTCTTCCTAAAGATAATTTTGTATATTGCTCCCGCACAGTTTACTTCTGTGTGCAATTTGCTCTTTCCTTTTTCCAAGGATCCCACCTCCTCATTTCCATTGACTCCGTGTTTTTGTGTGTGTGTGTGTGTGTGTGTGTGTGTTTAGGAGGGGGGTGGCCAGCCATATAACAACATTAACAGAAAAATGATGATCCAGACGGAAGCAGAGTTTAAGGAAACACCATTGCTGTTGATGGGTCTTGATGTGGAAAAGCATTTGTTGATGTGTCTTGATGTGGAGAAGACGTCATCTGAGATTCTGAGTAGGGCAGTAGTAGTGTTTGTGTTCTCTGGTAAAATAATATTAACAGGATATATGAAGAGTCAGAGGCAAGAATTAGGATGAAAGGTTTCCTCTCTAACGAAGTGTGTTTATACAGGTTCATAGTCTAATACTAGGCTAACTGCCCTTGTGGGCCATTTTAAGCCTTGCCAGTTATCCCATGTGAGAATCAAACCCTGCACCTTATATCTCTAAGGCAAACACCTTAACCATTATGCCAGCCTCCCACCCTTTTGGGTGAACAAAGGAACCAGACAGGGATATTCTCTTTTAACTTTATTTTCTTTTCATTTTAGACCATTGGCAAAAAATGAGTGATCCTTGAATTCAAGGATACAGTTGGTATGGGAATAAAGAAAAGTTAGCTTTGTGTATCAGTTTGTACTTGATAACTCCAGAAAAGGATATCTTGGCATTGTGGAATATTTTGAGACTGTATCAATTATTTTGGGGATATAAAATGAATGAAGGTAGAGGCTGAAGCAGTAAATTATGTACCTATATATGAATTGATTCGGAGGAAGTTTTAAGATGGAAGTATCTGTGTGTGAATTAAAAAGGATTTTGTTATGGCTACTAAAGATATGTGGGAAGACACTTTACAAAAGATGATGCTAAAATTGAGAAGTTGGAAGCTATTGTTTATGTACACAGATAGTAAGTTAATAGTAGTGAACATGTTTCTAGTCCTTTTAGCTTTATGTACAGATCAGTCATTTTTTCAACCAAAGTAGAAGTTGTTGCTATAATTAGAGTTGATAGAATTGATTTGGGAGGAGAACAGAGCATAGCTGATTCTCTCAATAGAGCAAGGATTATCTGATTTGAAGTGATACTATGACAAAGTTAAGGCTCTCATGTAACATAAGCAAAAAGTTACAAGTCGAAGTGGATGGTAATGCAAGGGAAGGGGAGTTCAAGAGGTAAGCGTGTAGGATTTTGGGTGCAGGTCCTTTTTATGCAGATCATGTTTTAAACACCTTTATAGAATTATCACCTGCGACATAAGCAGTCATAAATTTATATAAATGAAAACAAACCCCACCTACACAATCCTACTTGTAAGCATTTTACATCACAAAACATACTGAGACAGTCCTAGATGTTGTACATCACTTGCAATCAACCCATTTTCAGTCAAATATTACATAGCTCATTTAAGTCCTGCCTTTTAAACCTCATACCTCCCATATATATATATATATATATATATATATATATATATATATATATATATATATATATATTGCTTCCTCAGTTGCCATTTTTCCTATGTAGTTTGCGCCTACCCTTTTCTAAAGATCTCAATTCCATTTTTTTCCTCTGGTACGATATTCACAACTTCTAATATAGTTGGTTTAGATTTTGATTTCCATTTTCTTGTAATTGCTTTTTTGGCAGACACCATAATGAGAGACAGCAAGGCGACTTACCATGCCTAGGCAATTCGGATTTTGTATCCTAGCTCAGAAAAATCATCTCACTCATCATGCCAATCTGCTTACTCAGCATCTCCAGCAGTGCATCCCACAAGGAATCTTTAAAGACCACCAACTCACTGCAGTCCCAGGAAATATGTTCCCAATTGTCTTTTTTTTCAATGTCACGCCTCCAACATTTGCTGTCTACCTGAGCAAAAATTCTCTTAAGTCTGCTTGTGGTATAAAAATAACTATGTAATACATTTCCAAGCAAAAATCCTAAATATTCTAGATTTTGTTGCATATTTGGGAGACGTACATATATACTCCGATTTTTCTTTGTGAATTGCTTATCCGATCTCTCTTCCTATCATTTCTAACCTCCTCTGAGTCTCATAGCTATTGTGCAATTATTTTATATGCTCTACTAATTCCTTTTTAATGGTAGCTTCTGTTCTAGATTAACTCTACCAGTTCTGGTCTTTTGTTTAGAACGAAAACAAGCACCCACTGTAGTTCTGGTAACAAAAAAGTAGCAGTAGAATACAACCATGTTGAGAAAAACTTTTAATACAAAAAGCAGCAGCAAAGCTTTCGGGTCTACACCCTTCCTCAATGCTAAATACAAAATCAAAAACACATGAGTTAAAAAAAACACAATTAGTTAAATAGGAGCCAAGAAAAGTCATGTGATCGCAGCCAGCTAATCAAATGACAACAACATATGAAATCACAAACAGGTTATTTTAAAAATTTAAAAAACAAAATAACATAGAAGCACATATAAGAAATAAAAAATAAAACACACACAAAAATATTGTTAAAGTACACACAAAAAATTTTTACAATCAAAATTTACTCTGATGTAACCTCAGTAAAATGGGCTTTAAGGTAAGGTGCCTCAAAATGAATTCATATTCCTGATCTCAGACTTATGTTCAGTAATACGGTCTTTTAGTCTTCTCGTGGTGTTTGCTACATAAAATGAAGTACATTGGAGGCAAGTAGCCAAATAAACCACGAGAAGACTAAAAGACCGTATTATTGAACATAAGTCTGAGATCAGGAGGAATAATGATAAGAATGCACTTTATAAGCACATTTTATCTTGTGGTAGCATGCACAGGTTTAAATTTAGGGTTGCAGACACGGTCAATATGTCTCTGAGAGGTGGTGATATTAATAATTTCTTAAAAGTCAAGGAATATGAATGGATTTTGAGGCTAGCTGCTGATCATTCACCTGGCCTTAATATTGCTGTTACCTTAAAGCCCATTTTACTGAGGCTACAGAAGAGTAAATTTTGATTGCAAATTGTTTTTGTGTGTGTATTTTAACAGTATTTTTGTGTGTGTTTTATTTTTATTTTTTATTTCTTATATGTGCTTCTATGTTATTTTGTATTTTTTAAAATAACCTGTTTGTGATTTTATATGTTTTTGTCATTTGATCAGCTGGCTGCAATCACATGACTTTTCTTGGCTCCTATTTAAACTCTAACTCATGTGTTTTTGATTTTGTATTTAGCATTGAGGAAGGGTGTAGACCCGAAAGCTTTGCTGCTGCTTTTTGTTATTAAAAGTTTTTCTCAATGTGGTTGTATTCTACTTTTGTTTAGAAACCCCTATTTCTTTCTCTTTGCCTATACACTGATATCAGTCCTTGATATGGAAGGCGATCTGTAACCTGCAGTCCAAATAAGTTCTTGGCATCTTCCCATTCTGTCATCTTTCCCTCTCTAGTTATTTGCTCCAAATACCTTTGTTCCTTTGCCAGTTTTCTGCAAAAAATTCCAGCCTCCTATTGCCTGTATCTCTAATTGCAGTCATCCTTTATCAGCAGAATCTTTCTCCATTCTCATGTTGGCTAAGTTCTTAGAATATTTTCTGCTACTTTATGGATATTTTAAACTACATTTTCTCCAGACAAGCTGTCCCCTCTGTCATCTGTGCAGTGTGCTGGATCCTGGTAGCCTTGAATTGATACTAGGGCTATTTTCTCCCACCGGCAAAACAACTTAATCAGATTCCTAAGTGGACATGCTAAAACGAGCCTTCTCTCAGCCTGATAGTGTAGGTGATAACCTGCAGTTTATCTACTAACTTTTACTGTTACGTTAAACCTTATTTCAGTTAAAGGCTGAGGCCAGCACACCCGCGGACCAAACCCTAGGTCATCCACCCCCATTTCCCATCTTATGTCCCACAGCTTTAAACCAGATTAATTTAATAGTAGTTCTCCACCTTTGCCACTAGATGGTGATAGAACATAAGACATAATTTTTCTTTTTCAAGAACTAAACCAAATATAGCCACCCCAGTGCGAGCATAAATACCTTATCCTGCTACATTATAGCACAGTAGTCCCTACCTCAGAAAAGAGACAAAACAGAAATCCTAAGGAATACAAGTAGTAAATTGTCTTTTTCCATTAGCCTCTCACATTTTTTCCACAGAGGGTGCAACATACCTAAAGAACTATTCCTGTGCACAACCTCAATAAAAACTGATTGGTTCCTGCCAGCTGTCCACTCCGTGGGTCTGCCCGCTATGTTCCTCTCCCTGCCCCCAAATTCCACCCACCCCTAGTGCCTCTGCACTTATACCCCACTACACCACACCCATAGCCACACTACCCAATCAGACCTTTACCCCTCACACACACATTCACACTCCTAGCATCAATAAACCACACCCCCACCACATATCCACAACCAATCATCTCCCTCCACCAGACCCAACCATATTTCCACTCCTTTACCTAGAACAAAATGAAAATCATTCTAGTTTGTCTCCTCCTCCTCACCCTCACAATACTAACCAACCTCACATCCACTCATCCTACCACCATACTACTAAACACTAACTACCCCACAACACATACCTACATTACACCTAACATACACATATACTTCCCTATTAGTGCTTCACTGTTTAAAGACAGCTCAACCCTACACATATATAAGATACAACTAACAACTACCTATACCACAAAACTATCAGAAATATACCACACAACTATAACACATAGAATAACACACATATTACTTGTTACAAAAAAACTTCTTATAGCAGGTGATATACACCCTAACCCAGGACCAAACAATACCCTACTTCCACCTAAACGAAAAACAGACCTACTAATCATAAACATCAATACCAGGAGTATAACAAACTCCCCGATATGCATACATTTATAAGTCACTGCTCCACAGACATAGTAACCATAACTGAAACTTGGTTAAAACCCAACATCCGAAATGAGGAAATTCTCCCACCAGGAAATAATATATTAAGGCAGGATAGAACAGGCAGGGAGGGGGAGGTGGAGTTGCCATATTATTTAAAAACTCACTCAACATAAAACCCCTAGATACCCCCTATGCCTACATTTCAAAATGCTGAAACCTTAATCTCAACTCTGTCCATAAATGACACCAAAAACATCAATATTATCTGCTGCTATATCCCCCCAGGTAATAATTCTCCCAACATAGAAGAAATCCTACAGTGGATTTCAAACAAACTACCCAGAAAACCATCCTCTTAGGTGACTTGAACACAGGTTGGTTAGCCTGTAACTCAAACAACCCCACAGACCATATCAATCTCTCTGGTTTTACTCAGCTCATTAAGGAACCCACTAGAGTTGACAAAAAATCTCACAAACAATCTGTCTTAGATTGGACACTAGTTAATTACCCAAAACACAAATATCACACTGGGCATCTACCAGACAGCCTAAGTGATCACCTCCCCACATTCCTTATACACAAACACAGCAATCTTTCAAACCCCATACCTTTTAGACACATTAGAGATGACCGTAAAATAAATACACAAGACCTAAACAATATCTTAAAATAATGTAACTGGAGCCCACTTCATACATTAGATTTAGACCAAGCAGTCAACTACTTTAACCACACTTTCACTACTCAATAGCACCCATTAGAAAAATCAAAATCAAGGCAAACTGTGCTCCATGGCTAAGTAAGGAAACAAGAGCCCTTATAAAAGCTAGAGATAAATCCTGGAAAGTATGGAAAAGAGATAACTCAAACTTATCCAAACAAAACTACCAAAAGCTAAGAAATCAGGCCAAAAACAAACCAAACTTGACAAACAAAACTATTTCCTTGACAGCCAAAACAAACACACGAGACCCCCAAAAATTTTGGCATGATGCCATCAACTCCCTATTTCATCCAGGCAAAACATCCACTCCAGTTCCCACCACCAGCAGTAACACTACAGACCTTGCCTCCCACTTCAATCACCATTTCACTGAAACTATCCTGTCCTTATCTTCTCAACTCTCAAATAACCACTCACACACTCCCAACTACCCCCTCAATAACAACCCTACCTTCACCCTCTCACCCGTCCCAACCACTAAAATTAAAAAAACTGCTACAAAAACTTAAACCAACTACCCTTGCTGCAGATAACTTACCAGCCAATTTTCTAAAACTAGCAGCAGATTCCCTAGCCTACCCTGTTTCCATCCTTATCAACCGCTCTATTCAGGAATCCTACATCCCACAACTATGGAAAGTATCATATTATCACTCTTCACAAAGGAGGAAACTCTTACAAATTCTCTAACTACCGTCCCATAGCCATCCTAGCCCCCTTATCAAAAATTCATGAAAGGTGTATTCACTCTCAAGTCATGCAATTCCTGAACTCTCTCCTCTCACCCACACAACATGGTTTCCGACAGCACCATAGCACATCTACTGCTCTCCTCTCTTTTACTAATACAGTTAACCTACACATAAATAACTTTGTATCTGCAATATTTTTAGACCTATCTAAGGCTTTTGACATGGTGTCACATACCATACTACTAGACTCCATGGCCTCCCTATCTTTCACCCCCTCCACTATAGCCTGGTTTAAAAGCTATCTGTCAGACAGACAGCAATCTGTCCAATGGCAAAACAAACAATCTCCCCTACTTCCAACCACTATAGGAGTCCGACAATGTTCATTATTGGGCCCTCTACTCTTCTCCATATTTACTAACAGCCTTCATACAGCTACCCAACATGCCACACTAATACAATATCCAGATGACTCAACACTCATCTGCTCCGCAGCATCACTTACAGCGCTACAAAAACTTACCCAGGAATCCTTTACCTCAGTGGAAAACTGGATTACCCAAATCCAGCTTATCCTCAGTCCCAACAAGACCAAATTACTTATATTCACTCCCAGCAAAACAAAATCTACCCATCAGTCTTTTATAATCACATCCAAAAATGGTACCAAGATCTCTCCCACTGACCACACCAAACACCTTGGTGTAGAAATTGACAAACTACTGTTTGATGTCCACATATCACAAACAATCAAAAAGGTCCGCAAAAAAATGTATACAGACAAGAAATTCCTGTCTGACAAAGCACAAATTACACTAGCCCAAACACACCTGCTGTCCACCCCTATGTACGCTGCCCCAATCCTTACCCATACAAGAAAACAAGACCTTGTACGACTCAAATCATGTTATAATAAAAATCACCAAATTTGCTAGTAACTCTAGCTTCAAAACGCATCACTGTCAGGCATTACAGGAACTTAAATGGCTAGAACTCCCACAACTAATCCGATACCACCAACTAATTCTCACCTACAATATAATAAATCATCCCAACAAAACTCCATCCCTAAACCAACTTCTAACCCAATCAAGTCGCCCCCCCCCCCCCCCCCCACTGCTCTTCTGGAAAATCTCTCCTCTTTATCACCAAAGCCAATAACTCTGCAGGGAAAGCTCTGCTCTCCCACAGTACAGCCAAAATCTGGAACAACCTTCCCCCTACTCTGACCTCTGCTCCATCAACTACTCTGTTCAAAAACTCTCTCAAAGTGTACCTAATGAATTGCTGGCTATGCCCATGCATCACATAAACCCCTACCTCATGTAACAATAAAGAAACTACTCTAAGGTATCTCTGTTACTCTTATAAACTCAGGAATCCCTACTGCAAACCTCCAAATGTATTTTTCTATATGCATTTTAACCAATAATTGCTTATTTTCTGTATAACTGCTTTTTTGTCTCTGATATTTTAATTATGACTTGTATTAAGCATGTACACTACTTTGTTACTGTTACAGAGCTTTTCTCCCCGGGCCTCCGCTGTAAATGGACCTGTGTCCAGTCAGACTATCCCAGTAAACAAATGTAAAATAAAATAAAAATAAAAAATATGATATTCTGTACGATTGTTATTGTCCTCCTTAAAGGCTTTCATCCAAAATCCCAGTCTCCCCTTGTTTCTTGAGCTTCCCACCTGTTTCATCATCATCTTTTTCCACTTTGAATTATAGTTTTCTGCTTGTGCTATGTATGGGAGCCTTAACTGTATAGCTCTGAAATGTCCCTTCAAATTGGGTAATCCCAATCTGCCCTGTTCTACTGGAAGAATCCTCTTATCCCACTCGACTCTTGCAGTCTTCCCCTCCCAGATGGCCCTTCAGCTCTTAATTGCTATTCTCAACTTCTCTGGTTGATAAAAATATGCCTGACCAGTGTATAAGACTGAAGGCACTACAAACATTTTAGCTGCTTGTATTTTACTATCCATATCCATATAACAAAACTTCCATTTTCTCAGTTTTTGTATTATCTCTTTAGTCTCTTCCCACATATCCTTAGCTGCCACATCAGAATCATTTTTAATCCATACTCCTAAGTACTTCATTTTATCATGTCCCCTTAAATATGGATATTTCTGAACCAAATCATGTGTGGGTACATAATTTACCGCTATTGCCTTTGTTTTAGCTTCATTCATTTTGTATCCCAACAAGATTTGAATCTTTCTCAAAATGTTCCACAACACTGTGATGTCTCTTTCTAGTTTTGTCAGGTATAAAAATATCATCTGCAAATAGACCCAGCTTTTCTTGACTATCATACCAATTATATCATTGAATTTCTGAGTCCCTTATTTTCTTCACCACTGGTTCTAAATATAAGGCAAATAAAGGGGGGAAGGGAAAAACCCTGCCTTGTTTCTCTACTCAAGTAGAAGTAATCAGAGAGGACCATACCCCTTTAATTTTCACCTCCAATCTCTCGTTTATCCTCCAAATCAAACTTATATTTTTTTTGTTTCCATCCGGTTTTTAAATTCCACCTTAATTTTATCCCACTCACTAGCTATATTTTCAGAAGAAATTTCTATCCTCTCTAACTCCTGAATAATCTCCACTACCCATTCCGTAAATTCCCCTCTTTTCAACAAATATGTGGGAAAGCGCCATTTTCTCATTTTTTTATTTCATTACCTTGTGCTTTTATTTTAGTTATTATTGTCATATGATGTGAAGTTGTTATTGGGTGTGTATCAAGACCTTCAATTAAATGCCCATGTTCTTGTGAAATATAAATTCTGTCTAACCTAGCCCAGTTTTTATATCTTTGGGAGTAATATGTAAATTTATGCCGAACTCCTATTACTGAATTTACATTTTCCTTGCCAAATATTTTCGTAACGTTTTTAAAAAATCTACGCTTCTTTGTTAAACTTTCCCTTCTGCCCCCCCAGACACACCTTCACTGCAGCAAATCAAATTCCAGTTCCTATGTATAAGCAATGTTCCTTGCTGAAAACTGATTATTTCTCCCAGAATTTTCTTAAGCTCAATTATAGCAGTTTTAGGTGGAATATAAGTACATGCCACTGTAATCCACCTCCCTTCCCAGTAGCCGCTTAGCTCTACAAATCTGCCGTTATTACCTTTTTATGCTCTCTTATCATTATTGGAAGCTCCTCTTGCATTTAATAAGTACTTTTGTTTCCTTTGTCCCAGGTATTCCACTGAATAACCATCCTGAAAACATTTCTTTATCAAATTCACATATTCAGTTCTGTGTGTGCAGCATCTGTAACATAGCTATTTGCACTGTACATTTTTTAATATAGTTCACTATTCTTTCTTTTTTGTGTTTATCTGCAAAACCTTTGGCATTTAAAGACATTACAAAAAGCTTCATTATGTTAAAAAGTTATTCCTACCTTTTATGTCTAACACTTTTTTGTTAAATGTCTACTTCCAGGGTCTGTGTTACATGCATACCTTGTTTGGCAGGTTGCACTTTTATGCAGTTGTTTCTTGTCATATTCATTTGAGCATATGACACATCCTACAAAACTTTTTGTTCTATTGAAAGCCCTCTAACAAAAAAAAAAACACACCCCAATACCCCCCTAAAACCTATTAACTTAGTACTAACACACAAAACTGTGTACATCTTAAAGTAATGAAGTTTTATCCTCCTAATAGGGACAAATGCCCCCCAACTAACATCCACACTCACAAACTTGAGTTAACCTAAAAAGAAGGTTATCCATGCTAAGATGCATAGTGCAGCTTGTGCTTCTAAGTGCTAACTGGTTTTATCATCTCTTTATAGCTCTTCCAGCTGGGAAACACCCTGAATGCTTTCATCGAACATTATCTCTTAGCCAGTCACTCTCCAAAGTGAAGGCAATTTCTCTTCATCAGATTGTCTCCATAGAGACATGAGAACCAGACAGTTTCTCTTTATCATATTGTTTCCATAGGGAAATGAGGACCAGATACCAAATTGCTACTAAGCATGCATTCATTTGATAGAAAAATCCTCATAATCAGTGTTTTTCATTTACTTGCTTTCTCTTAAATCTTGTCACTAAATTAATCTAAGATCCTTAATCCAGACATTCCCCGTGCAAGAATGATAGAAAGCACATTTTTTTTCTTTTATTATGCTGTTTTAACCAGGCTGTTTTATTTTTTTATTAGATTGCAGTGCTTAAATTTCTTAAAACTGAGCAAGAAAGAGAGAGGGGAGAATGAAAAAAAACAGCACCTGTTTAAAATCCCCATTACAGCAGGCACCAAAACTGCAAGCTATCCCTGTTCAGGGCCTCTCTTCTTAAGAGTCTTCCTCAGAGATTCCCACTGAGGAACCACCCCATAAGAAGACCTGCAAGAGGAAGCATTTAGGTTCTCCGCAAGAATCTGTCACAAACAAGACTCATTTGGAGACGTCCTGGAAATCTTAAAACAGAGGGGTGATTGGAAGCCCACATACCCATCCACAGAGGAATTTTTTTTCTTGCAGGCTTTTGGTGCTCTCCCATCTACTTCCTGGGTGATCCCACCTGCTGAATAATTTAAGCTAATCGTGCAACGGGTGTGGAAGGTTCCTAATTCCAACGAGCCAATTCTCCAGAGCCCATACAAAATTTTATCAGCTCCAGAAGACCAACCACATTGGGGAAGGGTTTAGCAGTAAATGCCATGGCGGTGGCAGCCACCAAAAAGGAACTTGCCAAGGAGAGTTCCAAAGTCTACCTTCCTAACCAAGAATCTGGGATGGTGGATATGTTTGGGAAGCAGGTTTTTGCATCACCAACCTTCACTGTTAGGTCCTTTAATTTCATGGCATACTTCACTAGACTCCAAAGGGATGTGAAAAAGGAGCTATTGGATACCCTCATTGAGGCTCTGTCTGATGAGGTGCAGGATAAGGTTGCCTCTCAGCTAGCCACCCTGGAGTCTATATCTAATGCGTCCATGCAGCTCATCACTCATGCAGCTGAGGGAATGACCAGGGCAGTGGGTTCACTTGTTGCTATAAGACGCCATGCTTGGATGTGTTTGCATGACTTTGTAGAACCTTTCAAGTCTTCCTTTGTCAGTGCTGCTGTTGACTGATCTTCCCTGTTTGGCCCCAAAGTCAGAGAGACACTAGGCAGATGTAAAAAAGATTGAAAGACCCTTTCTGCTATGGGCATTTGTTTTTCTACTCAATTATCCTACTGTGGGAATCAGAGTAGACGGAAAACGTGGTTCAGAAAGTCCCTAGGGCCTATTCAGGACACATGTGGCAAATCCTCACCTTGGGGCTGGGGGACAGTTCTAATGAGACTACCTCCCCATCGCAGAGGTGGCCCATGAAATCAGGGTTCCAGAGACTCCTCCTCTGGACAGACCTACCAGTGATCCTGAATTTAGTCCCGATTGCTTACCTCTGGAATCAGTCGGGGGTAAGATTTTCACTGCACCAGACAGCCTGGCTAATGATAGCTTTGGATACTTGCATGCAAAGAATTATCACTAAAGTTACCACATTCCCTTTACTCTCTTTCCAAAGACCCACAAAAGAGTCCCTGATGTTCCACCCAATGAGAGGGACCAAGCAGCCGTAGAGATTCAAAAGCTGCTGGAAGAGAGTCATCCAAGAAGTTCCACCAGACCATAGAGGATCCGGATTTTACTCCAGATTCATTTTAGTGCCAAAAAAGACAGGGGACTGGAGACCAATTTTAGATCTCGACCTTTTGAACAAGTTCATTCAGCAAACAAAATTCCAGATAGTCACGATTCAGTCTATTCTTTCCTTTCTAGAGAAAAATGATTGGATGTGCTCTATAGACCTTCTGGATGGGTATTGCCACATAAAGATGGGCAAATGCTGCAGAAGGTTCCTCCACTTCTGGCTGGGAGCCAGTCATTTCCAATTCAGAGTGCTAGTCTCGCCACAGCCCCCAGGGTATTCACCAAATGCATGGCAGTGGTAACAGCTCACTTGAGGCCATGTGGATTCCAAGTGTTTCCATACTTGGATGACTGGCTCCTCACCACCCCCACCAGGCATCCACTGTTTCAAGCCACAGACTTCACACTGCATCTTTTCCAGTCCTTGGGCATTATGGTCAACAGAGAGAATTCGCAGTTAACTCCAACACAAGACGTAGAGTTTTTAGAAGCACACCTCAAAATTTCTTGTGTAGTCTCTCTCCCTCTACACAGACTACAAAAAATAAGGACACAAGTACAGTTCATAATATCCAAAGACAAAGTTCCTGTTCTTCTCATCCTCCAAGCCGTAGGATCTATGCCAGCAACCTTATTGCCCCTGGCAAGGATTCGTATGAGACTGCTTCAATGGCTCTTAGCTGAGCGATGGTCGATACTGATGCACCCATTGTCTTATCTGATTTTGATAAACCGCTGTAAGCAGGGTCTATCCGGGTGGATGAAGTCAGAGGAAAATCTATGGGGTCGCGCCTTCACTCCCTCTCCACCCACGGCCATAGTGACCATGGACGCTTCCCAGATCGGGTGGGAGCATTATCTGGGAAGAACAGTTCAAGGCACTTGGTCTCAGCAAGAGGCCAGTTTGCACGTCAGTGTCCTGGAATTGAGGGCAGTGGTTCTAGTGTTGCAAGCCTTTCAGTCTGGCCTTCCTTTGGGGACGAATGCAATTCAATCAGACAACATGTCAGTAGTCTGGTACATCAACAAACAAGGCGGAACCAGATCTTATCCCTTGTGCTGTGAAGCTCTCAGAATATGGCAATGGGCAATCTCTTCCAACCGTTTTCTAATAGCAATGCATATCCTAGGAAGATCGAACGTGATAGCAGAAAACTGAGCAGATGCATCCTTCTGCCTCACAAGTAGTCCCTCAATCCCAAGGTAATGATGAAAAGTTCGTCATTGGGGCCAACCTTGCTGTGACCTGTTTGCCTCCCCAGTAAACAACAAATGCAGCAGCTATTTTGCCTCAATTCCCCCGCAGGGGGAGTCCCTGAGAGATGCACTCCTCCTCACTTGGCCCCTGGGACTCCTTTATGCCTTTCCCCCATTCCCTCTCATTCCCCTGTTCTTGAAGAAAGCCCAAAGGTTGAGATGAAAAGTGATCCTCATTGCACCCTATTGGGCCCATCAAGTCTGGTTCCCCTTCTTTGGCCTCACCTTATTTTACCGTTCTTGGATTCTGGACCCAGTTGCAGACCTGCTGTCTCACCCGCAGGGACTGGTACATTCCGGCCTTCACAGTCTCAAGTTTTGACAGCTTGATATCTCCAATTCTATTAATTGCCAGACAGAACAAATTGCCCTCCTCACTACAAAAAAATCCTTCTGGCTTCTCTTCCATTTGCTAAGATAGTTTCTTGGTGGACAGTTTGAGATTTTCAATTTGGGCCCATACAAATAATTTGGCTCCCTTTTCAGCACCTGTTGACAAGGTCTTGGAATTGTTGGCTTCACTTTTTGTTCAAGGAGCTTCCACTTCCACCGTCAGCTTCCAATTAGCCATTTCCAATTTTCACAGTGGGTTTGACGAGCATAGCTTAATTTCCCACCATTTATGCAGAGTTTTCCTTAAAGGCACCTTGCGTATAAATCCCCTATTTAAAGCATCCTATAGCTCCATGGGATTTGACCTTAATACTGGAATCTTTAGTTCTCCAGGCCTTTGATCCAGCAGCCACTTGCGATCTCAAGTTCCTGTCATGGAAAACTTTTTCTGGTGGTGGCCATCACTTCTGCCAGTAGAGTTTCTGAATTACAGGCATTGTGTGTAAAACATCCTTGTATGATCTTTTCATAAAGATAGGGTTTTGTTGAGAACCAGTACTTCTTTTCTACCTGAGTGGTCTCAGAATCTAATATTAATCAGACTATTGATTTGCCCGTCCTCTTCAGGTTTTCAAATAAAGGTGAATATTGCTTGTATTTGCTAGATGTTCAGACAGTTGCATTTCTATCTTGACAGAACCAAACAGTCTAAAAAATCAGGCCAATTATTTGTGTCGTTTTCAGGTTCAACTTTGGGTAAACCTGTCTCGAAAGTTACCTTATCAAAATGGCTTAGGGACTATGTTACTTTCATTTACAATCATAATAACCGCAAGCTGCCTGCACCTGTTAAAGCGCATTCCACCAGATCTGTATCCACATCAGCTGTTTCTTCCATGGATGCCTTGGAATGGAAAATATGTGCAGCCGCAACATGAGTTACTCCCCATACCTTTATCACTCATTACAAATTGGATATGGTCTGCAGGGGAAGAGCATCTTTCGGCTCTATGGTGCTCAGGAATATCCTTCCATAGGGCCACCCAGGACCTAAAGTAGCTGGGGACTCTCCCATTTGTCAAGAATGAATGAAGATTGACAACATCAGGTAAAGAAGTTGTTTTTTCTATAAAGTTCCATCTGCGTTGTCAGTCTTCATTCATTGTTAGCATCCCACCCTCCTGTCCCCCTTCTGTGGACTTCTGGAGGATTGAACACTTGTTCTGGGAGCTTTTAGGTTTCACCTTAGACTTTGCTTCTGTTATCCTTCCATACTTTGGCTGCAAACCCGATCAGAGGTAATAGAAAAAAGAGTCTTAGCTTGAGAGTTTTTTGGCTGGTGCGAGCTGTATAACGGCCGAGTCGGTTTAGCGTATTGGAACAGAGTCCCATACATGAAGATCGACAACACAGGTGGAACATTGTGGTAAGAAAATAACTTATTTTTTTCTCATCTTAGATCTGATCCAGCAGCCATTTCAACCTTTCTGCTAGATAGAAACAGACTTCTAGTCAGTACTAGCCCTTCTCCTACTGAGAAAGAAGACAAGGCACTGGACACATTTGGGTTAGAGAATTTTCTCTTTCAATATTAGCGTATGGAATTCTTAACTACCAAACACATTTGTAGAACTTTATTCTTGGTCGTGTGGACAGTTTGAGGAAATATGTCACTTTCGTTGGAAGATGACTCCTACCGGAACATTGATATTTTTAATCTGTCTGCAATATCTAAACATGCTGTTAAAGAGCCTGTGTAATTGAGCAGATTCCGTGTCAAAGCCTGTTGCTACTGTTAAAGCTTTGAGGAGGTATGCCTGGTTACATAAGCATAAGTTTGCTGATGAAGTAAAGTCAGACATTTTAAACTTGACTTTAGATAAGGAGGCTTTTGTTTGCCCGTTTTTGATACTCGGGTCCTCAAAGCAATTTGAATGAGGAGGGAAATTAAGATTAAGGGAGTTTCTGAGGTTTTTCAAGTCCCCCATTACAAATCAGTCAAATCCTTGAATCCCATTAAAAGACAAAATAGACAATCCCAAACATCTCCTGGCAAGCGGAACGAAAAAGAGGTGGCAGGAGAGGAGCAACACAAAGCTTGAATCCTTTCAGAATGAAGGGGTGGCCTAATCCTCCAGAATGACTTTCCCAGCATTCTTTTCCCCTCTCCCTCTGATGCTCTCTTTCACAGAAACAGTCTCAGTGTTTCCCTAGATTCGTGGGTGATGGAAGTAGTTTAGGAGGGTTACAGTTTGCACTGGATGCACACACCACCTTTCTGGGAAATTCCTTCTCACCCTCCAAGCCAAACAGTTCAACACTTGCTGACCCTAGGAGTCATAGAACCAGTGTCGTTAGATCAAAGTGGAGAATGACTTCTACTCTACAAAGTTTCTGGTTCCAAAGAGAGAGCTTCCATAAAGACCAGTTGTAGGTCTATCTTTGCCTGTTTGTGAAAGTACTGAAATGAGTTTGCTACCTGTCATTCCTCTTTTTTATGGTTAACATTTGACTTAAAGGACTTACATTCCCATAGCTACAGGCTTCAGGAAATTTCTCAAATTCTGTGTGTCTAGGTCACTTTAAGTTCTCTGCATTACTAAATGGGTTATCTACAATTCCAAGGGTGTTTGCAGAGTGTCTAGCTCCAGGGATGGCTCATTGCAGACTGCAAGGCATTCACATATTTAACTGTTTATACTACTAATTTGCAAGATGTCAAGATTCCTCAACATGGATTTCTTTTGCCCTTATCAATTTGGAATTCCAGATAAATGTTCAAAGATCCTCCTTGACTCTGTCACACACAATTGTGTTTCTGAGCTGCCTTCTAGGCACTTCTCTGCAAAAGGCTTTGTTTACCCAGAAAAGGTGGACTTTGGAGAAGCTCAGAAAAGTTTCAAATTAAGTCAGTCTGGGGCTTCAGCCAGGGAATATTTCAAGATCTTTGCGATCATGGATTCAGTGATTCTCTTGATTCCTTTTGCCACATTACACATTAGAAAAATACAGTGGCTTTGAAAGAGCATGCGGATCCAGGATTCTCATCCTGTAGAATTTCAGATTCCAGTTTTGAGCCTTGTCAGAAAGAAATTACCCTCTTCTCTTATCCCAAATCTTTTGGTAGTTTCCGTGCTGCAAGACAGGCCAATGCACATAAATGTCAGATATGTTAGCTGTGATCCATGCTGTAAAATCTCCATCATTGGTGGTCTCCAGGTCCTCCGCAGGTAATTACAGACAGCACCAGGCAGATGTACATAAACAGGGAGCCATTAGGTCTTGCCCTTTGTGCAAGCTGGCTGTAATTGCTTGGGAGGTAGCTGTTCAGCATTGTTTAACCCTTCAAGCCTCTTGCCATTCTGTCAGAGCAAAATGTAGTGGCAAATAAATTGAGCAAAATAGGGCAGACCCCTGTGAATGGAAATTGAATGAGGTGGTCTTCCAGGAATTAATCCATTTTGGGGAACACTCTGACTAGATCTGTTTGCCTCCCTTCAAAACAAAACAAGTAAACACATTCTGTGCCAGGACTCCTTTCAGGCAGGCCTGTAAAATAATACTCATTCTCATTCTGATGGTCTGGGATGTTGCTTTCTGCATTTCCACCCTTTATGCTGATTTCCAAGATAATTCTGAAGATTTAGAGGGACTCTTCGTTGAATCTTTATTGTGACTTCCTCAGATTGGACTACTCACACAAGACGTGGGGAGTTTGATGCACCCCACGTCAAACAACTAACTGCATAGATGATTAGGTTTTGACACATTTTAGGCACCTCTTTAATGATGATGTGCAGTAAGCATTAAAGGAGGCAGAAAAGCCTGCTGCTGGGAAATCTTTTGTTGGCAAGCAGAAAAGATTTGCTAGTTGGTGCATTGCCAGTAACCAGGACATATCTGGGATTATGTGTCACTGGTTCTAAAATATTTTTACAAGTTACTTTGGCATTTTTGCCCATGGATCCTCCCATACTGTCTGTTTTTTTGGTAAAAAAGTTTAAGTGGAGGTTTACATATTAGGCCACCTGGAAAACAGATGGTTCCTTCTTGTGATCTTGAAGATCATGTGCAACTATTTTTTGCATTTACATGCAGTCTTTCTTTCTCTTCTGGGATGATAGGACGGCTTCCCACTGTGCAAATCTAATTTAATGGATGTTCTGTTTCATTTTACTGTTTCCTGCTTGCAAACCTTTGCTCTCCACTGGTTTATGAAGGAAGCTGTTGTTGTTGTGTCTTTCGGCTTTTCCCGGTTAGGGGTCGCCACAGCGGAACTCCGGTCCGCTAATGATTGGCAGTAGATTTTTACGTGCCGAGTTGCCAGCTCTGACGCACAACCTTCAATGAAGGTACCCCCATTCACGCATGTCTCCACACAGAAGACGCTCTAACTGAGAATCGAACAGGACAACATCTATCTGTGAGACGACAACGCTACTGCAGCACCACCACCGCGGATCATAGTACTTACTGTATTTGCATCATCACGCTTGTCACTTTAATGACACAAAGTTGGCTCTTCCTACATTTCCTGTGCTAATATGTTGGATCTCTTTCTTCTGTTTTTTGTAAGCAAGTAAGCATCACCGTAATCATATACAGGGGATGAATGTATTATGTCTGTTTAATAGAGGTCTTGCATCAGCATGCATTTTCCCAGTAAACTGAATTATGAATTAAGTATAAACTGTGAAACTCTGATATCGAATGTTAGTGACTGACTAATCCCCAGTGATGTACTAGAAAATCAGAAGTTTTAAGTGGGATGGACAGGGTAAAAGTATCACAGGCATTCTGCAAAACTCACGAACAGTGAAAGGCAATATTCAGTAACATTAGACAGGATAAGAGAAAATTAAGAGATCCTCTTTTGTTTGGAACCCCCCCCCCCCCCCGAGTTTTGTAATGTGCCTCACCAGGTACGTGCTGAATTGAGCGTTATATTCTGTAATAGATCTGACTAGGGCAGAACCATATGGGAACAATGACTTCCATGGTTTTTAGAAGAGATGCATTTTGCATTTAGTTGCAAAATGTAAAAGGATTTCTTAACAATAGTCATCACATGGTGGCCAAGAGTGAGGAAGCCATCAACCTAAGTGCCCATATTGTTGATCACAAATTTGTATGATAGTGGGATGTTTTCACTGCTAAAGTTTGCAGAATGTTTCTGCTTTCTGAAGGGGATGATGCTACATTTCTTGATATTTAATGTGAGCCCTTTTTCAAAACACCAGGAATTGGACTTTAACTAGTGCTTTTTCCAGGATACTTGTTTCCAAAGGTCATTTAACAACTATGCCCAACTTGCAGTCATCAGACTTTTAGCCAGAGATCACCGTTGTCAGTTCAGAGGTGTGAAAAAATAGATGCCAAACTGAAGGAGTCCCAGTAAAAATCCCCTTGGGGACACTACTGGTTACCTTTGTGTGAGGAGGCATCACCCACTCTGTGTGTATTAGACCCTTGTTCCAACTTGACTGTCTTACCAATTCAGGATTTATTTATGGCCATCCACTCCATTATGTTGTATGGCATCGAATGGCTTGGCCAGATAGTGGTAGGCAGCATGGACAGGGTAACCACTACCAATGCCAAACCAACTGAATGACCTTCTCAATAAAAGCTGCAAGATTATACAGGCAGGATCTGCCCTTTACAGAGCTGAATTGCAGTGGGTTGAGATTAGTCAGTTTATTGATCTCATGATTTATGAAATCAGTGATGTCCTTCATGTTTTACAGATAAATACTCCTAAGACTGATGGGTTTAAAGTTATTGGGGTGTGTGATGGGTCCACCTTTCTAGAAGAGCCTTGTACAGCAATGTGCCAGTGTTCAGTAGCACAACCTGTAACAAGGCTTTGGTGAAACATTTTGAGGAGGGGATTAGTGAATGCATGCATAACCCTGTGTATTAGGCAATTTGGTATGTTTTCTGGGCCCATGGAGGAAGTGTTAGTGGATTTTGAGAGCATTTTAAGAACATGTCCGTAAGTGATGGGGGATGTGACTCTGGGATGGTTGGAGAAGGGATGATGGTTTAAGGAGAGACATTTGCTGCAGATGTGCTACTTGTATGTTTGCTGTATCTTTTGAGTTTGAATGGTGAACTCCATTATGGAAAAAGTTCAGAGCAGTATTGAGAGTTATTTCTTAATTTTCTGATGTAACTGAAGAAGGACTTGTAGCTGTCCTTTGCTTCTCTTGTTGGTCTTAATCCATATTATGATTTGCTGATCTTTATAGTTGTCTTCATTTTTCTTAGGTTAAAACATTCTGATGGGTCAGTTTGCTCATTAAAAAAAAATTACAGTGAATGGCTAATCGAACAATAAACTGCGAAAGTTTAATGTACTGAAAAAGCTTAATAGCGAAAAATAATTCTTCAAATGGCCATAGTTGACAAACATTGCAGATGTAACCAACCAAGGTGGAGGAGGCTCTGCCCCCCACACCCCCTAACTATATATACCAACTCAAGATCGCACTACATTGAGGAATAGGGCAAATTAAAAAAAAAAAAAAAGTTTTATTCACGTACCGTATGCATATCAGTACTTCCTGGTTGTTGGCCAACTTTGGCCATTCAGTGTACTATTTTTCACTTTTAAGTATGTTAGGTACATTAAACTTTGCTGTTTAATGTTCAAATCTGAAGCAGTTAACTTCATTTGTCCATCAACCTGTGGGTATCGGATCCATATCGGATCCGAGCCGGCAGCTTCAAACAGCTAAGATCCGAGCTCCAAGCTCCTCCCCCTTACCCATAACCCCCTGCTATCCCCTCCTGACCTCAGATCTCGTTTGCCGCAGTTCAGTCAGCAGCTCTGAACGAGTTCCAGGCGTGGGAGTAGATCGTTTTTGTGAGAAAAATCCTTTTCTTTTTCTATTATAGCAGTAAAAAATTGTGTGTGTGTGTTGCTCCTTAGTTAGTTTACAGTTGTTAACTGTTTTTGTAGTTAATTTTAGTTAAATTACCTCCCCCCATGTGTGTGAAGGCTTGTCTGTCTTTGGGCCTAGTGTAATTTTGCCCCTAGTCATGTCTGAGGCCCTAAAGCCTTCTTTTCTAAATGCACCGAGTGTGGCCATAAGCTGTCCCCAGCCTTGGGGTTGACCACCTCTCCTCAGGCTGCACCATTTGTGCAGCCTTCAACCCCAGGGCTTTGAGGGACAGGAGGTCGAAGTTGATTCTGGCAGGACTGTTGCCCCCGGACTCGACTTCGTCCTCCTCTCCCTCCTTGGCACCGACTGCGGCAGTGCCACCTTCCATCCCTGCTCCCCTGACCAGGACTCACCCTCCCACCTCAGGCCAGGAGGAGAGGGAAACTTGGTGGGAGAGGAGAAAAGAGAAGCAGCACAAGCGGCGGGCTGAGTCTTCCTCCTCGGCCCCGCCGGTCAACCAAGTAGTTTCTCCCAGGGCCTCCAGGCCTTCTCCTTCCCGGCTCCATTCACCGCGTTTTTCCCCGGAGCCGGAGGAGGAGGAGACCCGGCCGCCTTCAAGGTCATTGAGGCGGCACTCCCGGCCCGCCTCGGTGGCCTCCCCTAGGTCAACCCGAAGCTTGTCAGATGCAGACATGGACTGGATGATGCGTAGGGTCCTCCAGGCCCAGCTGCAGATGGGAGTGCTTCTGCCTCCCCCCCCCCCTCTGGGGGGGAGCTCGACCCCCTTTTTTGCCCCGATTTCTCCTTCTCCGACCCACTTCCGGGGTTCGGAGCCTTCTGAACCAGGTACCATGGGAGCCGTGGGGAGTGTCGGCGCCGATAGTACCCTCGAGTTTGTCAGGTCCGTTTTCGGATCCGAGCTCTCGGAGCCAAGAGCTGAGCTTCGGATCCGGAGGTGTCAGTGTGTCTTCGACTCCGTCTTGGTCAGAGCATACTGGTCCTTCGGATCCGATTGCTTCAGTGCCGGCTCCGATCCACACACCGGATCCGAGGGGACTGCTTTCGGATCCCAGAGAGAGCAGTTTTCCTTCGGCATTCGATGTCATGGAGAGGGTATTGTCGAGGGATTCGAGGCCCCAGGCTCCTGCTACTGTTCCACCCTGCACTCCCTCTCAGACGGGCCTACCTTCCATCACCCGGCCCCAGGGACAGCCTGCGCCTACGTCCCAGTTAGTTCCCTTGGAGGAACAGGATGTGGTTGGTGAAGCCTATTCGGACAGCCCCCCCGAGGAGGTTACTCACAAATGTAAGTGCAAGAGGAGGCACTTGGACTCACCTGAGTCCTTGACAGAAGACACCGACTTAGAGGAAGGGGAAGCTTCCCCAAGGTCACCTCCCGAAGACGTCTCCTTCAGAGACATCATGGAAATGCTTCGAATTAGAGGGGGGGTGGTCAGCCCAAAAATCTTCCTCTGATGAGTCTGTGTTTCTGGAGGCTTTTGACACAGGCCCATCTACCTCTTGGGTGTCCCTCCTGCCGATCCCCTGGTAGACCTGATTACTACCAGGGCATGGAAGGAGCCGGACACTGTGGAGCCCATTCCAAAGAGACCAGATAAAATTCTCAGCTCCCCTTCTGATAGGACGTGTTGGAGCAAGGGTGCTCCTGTAGATGCCATGTTGGTGGCGGCCGTCACCAGAAAGGAACTATCCCAGGAGAGTTCCTCGATCCATCCTCCAGGCAAGGAGTCTCGGACGATGGACCGCCTGGGAAAGCGGATGTTTGTTTCAGCCACCTTCTCTGTAAGGTCGCTGAATTATATGGCACACGTGATACGACTCCAGCGGGATCTCATCAAAGAATACGCCGGGTCGCCCCCAGAGTCCATGTCCGCCGAGGATAAGAAAGTATTCTCAACCCGAATGTCCACTCTCAAATCCATTACGAACACCTCTGTGCAGCTCCTCTCCCATGCTACGGAAGGAGCCGCTAGAGCTAGCAGAGCGGGCATTGTCTTACGACGGCATGCTTGGCTCCACCATTGCGATTTTGCGGAACCCTTCAAGGCGTCCTTCACTAATGCCCCGTTTGACGGTTCTTCGCTATTTGGCAAGACCGTACACAACACGCTGGTCCAGAGCGAGAAAGACGGGAAGACGTCTGCCATCGGAGTCTGCTTCTCTGCTCCCCAGAGGTCCTTCTCTAGTAACCAAAAGGGACAAAAGAAGATGTGGTTCTGGAAGTCGCAACAGTCCGTTTCGCTCTGGACCCCTCATCCTTCAGAGGCAGAGGAGGACAGGGTGGATGCCGGCCCAGAGGCAGAGGGGGACCGAAGAATTTCGGGTCGAGAGAACCCTTTTCTGATCGGCCCGCGCAGCAACCCTGAAGGGTTACCCGAATGCTCCATTCTGGAGGCAGTTGGGGGGCGTTTCTCGAGGCACCTAGCAGTTTGGGAGTCCATTACAACAGATCACTGGGTGCTTCAAATCATATCCAGAGGTTACAAGATCCCCTTTCTCAATCTCCCTCCCAAACCCCGGAGCCTCCCCGATGTTCCACCCAATCAAAGGGAGGCAGCAGCCACAGAAATACTCCAGCTGCTAGAAAAAAGAGCAATCCAGCACGTCCCCCCAGACCAATCCGGATCAGGCTTTTACTCCAGGTTCTTCTTGGTGCCAAAAAAGACGGGGGACTTGAGACCAATCCTCGACCTGTCCTTTCTAAACCTGTCACTGGCCAAAGAAAAGTTCCGGATGGTCACCTTTCAATCCATTCTCCCACTCCTGCAGGAGAACGACTGGATGTGCTCTATAGACCTCAAGGATGCATACTACCACATTTTGATGGACAGACGATCCAGAAGGTTTCTCCGCTTCTGGCTAGGAGCCAGCCACTACCAGTTCAGGGTCCTTCCCTTTGGTCTCACCACAGCCCCCAGGGTGTTCACCAAAGTCTTGGCAGTTGTAGCGGCCCACCTGAGACTCCAGGGAATACAGGTCTTTCCATACCTGGACGACTGGCTCCTGACCGCCCCCACCAGGCATCTACTGTGTTCAGCCAGAGATTACTTCCTCCACTTGGCCTCCTGACTGGGAATCACAGTCAATATAAAAAAATCTTCTCTTCATCCAACCCAGATCTTGGACTTCATTAGGGCCAGATTAAACACAAACCTTTTGCAAGTCTTCTTAACTCCGGACCGGCTTCGAACACTAAAGCTCCACGTGTTGGCCCTTCTACACTCCCCGGCTCCTTCAGTGGAATTGGTCCAGAGGGCTCTAGGTTCCATGGCGGCATCAATCAACCTGCTACCCTTAGCGCGCTTGAACTTGAAGGTACTACAATGGACCTTGCAGGTTCAATGGTCCATCCTGCAAAATCCACTGAGTTCACCCATCCCCCTCAACAGGGGTTGCAGGAAAGCCCTATTCTGGTGGCTCCAGTCCCCGGACCTCCAGAAAGGGTGCCCCTTCTCTATGTCCCCACCAATAACCACAGTGACCACGGACACTTCTCGCCTTGGGTGGGGGGTCACTGTATGGGCAGAACCGTCCAAGGCATGTAGACCCATTCAGAGACCTCGTTGCGTATCAATGTCCTAGAGATGAGAGCGGTGCTTTTGGCGTTGCAAGCACTCCAAGCCCTTCTTCCCTTGGGGACAATTGCATTTCAGACAGACAACATGTCAGTAGTCTGGTATATCAACAAGCAAGGGGGAACCAGATCCTACCCACTTTGTCGAGAGGCCATGAGAGTCTGGGAATAGGCAATCTCCACCAACCGCTTTCTCATAGTGATGCACATTCTGGGCCGGTCGAACATCTTGGCAGACAGGCTGAGTCTCGAACCATCCTTTCACCGTACGAGTGATCTCTGAACCCGAGAGTAGTGAAGCAAATCTTCCTCAAGTGGGGTCAACCTTGCTGCGATCTCTTTGCGTCTCCTTCGAACGCAAAGTGCAGCGATTACTTCGCTCTAATTCCCCCACCGGGGGAATCCCCCAGAGACGCTGTGGTGCATGTTTGGCCATCCGGTCTACTTTATGCTTATCCACCTCTTCCCCTAATGCTAAAATTCTTGCAGAAAGCCCGTCAGTTGGGGAGCAGAGTGATCTCCTCATAGCCCCATTCTGGCCTCGTCAAGCGTGGTTCCCATGTCCATGGTCTCATCTAGTGAATCCCCCATGGATTCTAGATCCCACTCAGGATCTGATCTCTCACCCACTAGGATTAACAACCCCAAGCCTGGACAACCTCAAGCTTACAGCTTGGTTGATCCAGTTCCAGTAATAGCTAGGACTCCCGGTATCTCGCCCTCTGTTAAGGCTGTTCTAGTAGCCGCTCACAAGTCTTCTACGAGAAAGGTTTATAATAGCAAATGGAAACGCTTTTCAATTTTGGCAGAGCATAGAAACTTAGACCTCTTTACAGCTCTGTTACCAGCAGTGCTAGAATTTTTGTCAGTCTTATTCGACCAGGGTGCTAGCTCCTCTACGGTCAAAGTCCAGTTAGCCGCAATCTCCCACTGTCATGTGGGAAGTGATCTCAGTCCCTTGGCCTCTTCCAAGTTATGCAAGACCTTCTTAAAAGGCACTTTCCTCTTGATGCCTCCTGTTAAAGATGCAGTTCCTCCATGGGATTTAACTCTTGTTCTCCAGTCTCTGACAGCTCCTCCCTTTGAGCCTGCAGCTTCGGTGGATCTAAAATACTTATCTTGGAAGACGGCTTTTCTTATTGCCATCACTTCGGCCAGAAGGGTTTCGGAGCTTCAAGCCCTTTGCACCAAACCACCATACTTGGTTTTCCATAAAGATAGAGTTTCTCTCAGGACCAGTCCCTCCTTTTTGCCCAAAGTTGCTTCGGAGCCCAATATCAATCAATCTGTTAATTTACCAGTATTCTTTCCAAATTATCAGAACAAGGGTGAATACAAGTTAAATTCTCTGGACGTACATAGGCAATTGAGGTTCTACTTGCACAGGACCGCTGATCACAGGAAATCTGAGCAACTCTTTGTATCCTTTGCTAAGCCCTCTTTGGGAAAACCAGTATCAAAAGTTACATTGTCCAGATGGGTCTCCCAATGTATACTTCTTGCATATAAGAGTTCTGGCTGACCTGAACCCGAAGGAGTCCATGCCCACTCTACTTGATCGATTTCTACCTCTGCTGCCTTTTGGTCCAGAGTGTCATTGGATGACATTTGTTCAGCAGCCACTTGGGCATCATCTCATACGTTCATTAACCATTACAAGTTGGATATAATTTCCAGACGGAGAGCATCCTTCGGCTCTGCAGTGCTCCAGAATATCCTTCCATGAGGACCTCCCAAGGATTGGGTAGCTAGGGACTCTGTCCCACAGGTTGATGGACAAATGAAGTTAACTACTTCAGATAAAGAGGTTATGTACTCACCATAACGTTCCATCTGAGTAGGTAAACTTCATTTGTCAGCAACCAACCCCCTCCATCCCCCTAACCTATAGTGCGTACTAAAGGATTCCTTGCCCTTGTTTCAGGATAACTCTAGGTTAGGATGTGCAGGTGATCCTTTGTGTTGTAATGCTCTGTGTTACTAAGCAAACTAGATCTGAGGTCAGGAGGGGATAGCAGGGGGTTATGGGTAAGGGGGAGGAGCTTGGAGCTCGGATCTTAGCTGTTTGAAGCTGCCGGCTCGGATCCGATATGGATCCGATACCAACAGGTTGCTGACAAATGAAGTTTACCTACTCAGATGGAACGTTATGGTGAGTACATAACTTCTGTTTATTAGCTGTTTACTGTAATTTTTTTGATGCATGATCATAGACCCTTCTGATGCTATGGCGTTCTGGCTCTACAAGGCAGTTTAAGGAGATTCTTCTGTTTATGGTGGTCTGCCACTGTAAATAATAATTTTCAACCCCATTTTTCTACATGGAGTCGGGGTGTGACTTCACCTGTCAGTATCTCTGTTCATTGCTGGAGCCGATTTATTTTTTAATTTACTGCTTCCCTAGCCATTGTCCTATTTGTCACTCATTTGTAAGGCCACTGTGAGTTACTATTGTTTTTTGGCTGCTTCCTGTTGTTGTGTCCTAGTCTGTTAAGACATTTGTACATAACGTTTGCTCATCTTTACTGACTGTTTTCTCACAGGGCTCAGTTTGACTCTGCTTGGCTTTGATTTGCACCCCATTCCCACCCACTCCTGACATCCGTTACTGTATAATTGGCCCTACCTCCCCATTCCAAATTCTGACCTATTACAAGACCCTTAACTCCTCCCACTTGCAACATAACCATCTTACAAGTGACTACTTACTGGTTCCTCCAATCACAGAAATTAAATTGGTCTCATCTGCTCTTCGTACAATTACATGCACATATATTTCAATATCAGTGCCATTAGTTGTATTGTACTCCTTATACTGCTGACTGACTTCAGATATTATTGATACTACTCCATTTTCTTTCTCATTATTACATAATTAGAATTAACTCTTCTTCTTCTTTCGGCTGCTCCCGTTAGGGGTCGCGACAGCAGATTAACTGTTTCCATTTCTTCCTGTCCTCTGCATCTTGCTCTGTCACACCAACCACCTGCATGTCCTCTCTCACCACATCCATAAACCTTATCTTAGGCCTTCCTCTTTTCCTGTTACCTGGCAGCTTCATCCTTAGCATCTTTTTCCCAATATACTCTGCATCCCTCCTCAGCACGTCCAAACTAACGTAATCTTGCCTCTCTGGCTTTGTTTCCAAACCTTCCAACCTGGGCTGACCCTCTAATATACTTATTCCTAATCCGGTCCCCCCCAGTGCAAATCTTAACATCTTCAACTCTGCAACGTCAAGCTCTGACTCCTGGCTTTTTGTCAATGCCACTGTCTCCAACCCATGTAACATAGCTGGTCTCAATACCCTCTTGTAGACCTTCCCTTTCACTCTTACTGGTACTCGTCTGTCACAAATAACTCCTGACACTCTTCTCCACCTACTCCATCCTGCCTGTACTCTCTTCTTCTCCTCTCTTCCACACTCACCATTACTCTGAACTGTTGATCCCAAGTACTTAAACTCATCCACCTTCGCCAACTCTACTCCCTGCATCCTCACCATTCCTCTATCCTCCCTCTCATTCACACACATATATTCTGTCTTAGTCCTGCTGACCTTCATTCCTATTCTCTCTAGAGCATATCTCCACCTCTCCAGGGTCTCCTCCACCTGTTCCCTACTCTCACTACAGATCACAATGTCATCTGCAAACATCATAGTCCACATAATTAGATTTAACTAATAAAACGAATCTTCTGCAGTTACTTCTCTTCATTAACTCCCTCTGCCTCCCTCCAATTTATACTACACTTTTTCTTTTTTTGTACAACCACCACCTTTTCAAATGTTTCTCCAAGCATCATGTCTGTCTGCTGCTACTAGCATTCTATCTAACAGATTATCACTTTATAATTTCACCTCTGTACACCTCTCCTACTGCAGTTTACTCAGCACACTGAAATTAGGAGTGGCTATACCAATATATCTCCTTGCCTTTTTTAATATGTCACCTTTTCTTTACATTAAGCAGAAAATAGTTCACTACCACCACACTACTCAAAAAATAAAACTCTCAACAGGTACCTTCTAAATCAATACACTACCTCTAAAATACCACAGTGTGATGTCCACCCCCAGACCAGGCCCAGAAAGCTCACCAGTTAATCTAACTAGTGAAGAAGAACCCCCAGAATTACCTCTACAAAACTGTAAATTAACTAACCTTCCATCTACCACTTTAAAATATACCTCTTCCCAACTGTTCTATCATTAAACATCCACCTATCCAAACTAATAAAACCAACACATCAAACCAGTCACCCAATCTTTTTCCCACTTGTCTTCAAAAAAATTGTATATTGTCATCATCACCCTCTAGCATCTGTAACAAAATTACAGAACTGCATGCCTGGCTGTTGCAGTATATCCCTCATATTCTTGCCATCACGTAAACCTGACTTAAGCCTAATATTAAAGATTCTGAACTACTCCCTGCAGGTTACAGTATTGTCAGAGTTGATAGGCCTCACAAGAAAGCAGAAAGGGGTAGCCTTAATTTATTCAAGTTCACACACTTTCTAGCCCTATTCACACAACATCCCAGAATGCCGAAATACTAGTATCACTAAAGCTTAAAAATAAATAAAGGTTTTGTTACAGTTTGGATCCTACGTGGAAATTATATCAGCTTTAGAAGAAATCATTTCCTGGACGTAATTATATTATATACTTTATTATGAAAAAAATCTTAGTAGTAAATGTCCATATTGACTGGAAAAATCTTGCATCAGACTTCCTCAGTTAGTGTAAACCTTTATAGTTATACAACTTAACAAAATACACCCTAGATTTAATAATACCAACAGTAAAGGTGCAGTTCTAGACTGGATATTGATCTCCTGACTGTAGTAAGCTTTACAACCTGTGAAACTGTCCAAACTTAGTGACCACCTTCCATCTTGTACCCTAAGAAATATCACCGAGCAACCTTACACTCTCAAATTTAAAACTACCTCCTTTCTAAGTTCGATATAGACTCTCCATGAATACATTGATAACCTTTAATTGATCTGTCCTAAAAACTCTTCCACTTGATGAGGCAATCGATACTTTATTTTTTTTATTTTATTTTATTTTTATTTTACATTTGTTGACCGGGCTAGTCTAGCTGGATACATGTCCATTTTCAGTAGAGGCCTGGGGAGAAAAGCTCCAAGTAAAAACTTATACAATTAATCTAAAAGTTGTGACATATATTATAAAAACAGGAAGCATTACAACATTTTTTTTTTTCAAGAAATTAAATTAAATTAATACCTTATTCTTGAATACTTAAACAGCCACTCCCCACTTTGCAAAAAGAGTGAAAATTAACCATGCCTCATGGCTGACCACCCATACACAAACTACAATGTCTAACAGAGACAAAGCTTTGAAAGACTGGCTAAAACTTAATCCCTGTAACCTAGGGTTGCCACTATTCCAAATGCCCAAAGTGAGACTTTTTTTTGCAGAAACGTCAGATTTTGCAGGGCAAAACGTATCCATGGCCAGTACAAAGGACAGAACTTCGCTTTTTTGCCAAAATAAAATCTTATTCTTGTAGCATTTGAGTTGCTTATTCTGTTTCTTATAACATTTAGGTGCTTCAGATGCAAAATAACTATTTTATGCAACTATTAAAGAAAATATAGGAAATATTTTCCCTACAATCTCAGGACATTTGCCATTTTTTCAAAATTTTTTGCAGGACACAACTGCTCAAAGAGGGACTGTCCCTCACAAAGTTGGGCAGGTGGTAACCCTGCTGTAACCTGCAACTTTATAGTGAATTGTGTGAGTAAAAAAGTTAACCTAGGTAAAAAATAAAAAAAAAAGACAGTCTTGTAGCCATCTAAAACTTCAACATAAAAATGACCCCCAGAAATTCGGTTTTTGCATCCATGTTCAAACAAGGAGTACAACCTTTCTCATAACTGTCCACTAGAATTTGCAGTCGTATTCAATGCCTACTTCATGGAAAGCATTAAACTCTTTACTCCCAACTGATGTTTTTACCACCCCATCCGTTAACATCTAATCTTAGTAATTCAGCAGTCAGGTTAGATCAAAATCAACATTCTTAGGTAGGTACTAGGCTATCGGCCTGAGGGCCTACGTAAGCCTAGCCAACAAGGTTCCCTGGCTTATACCACTCAAGAAAGTTATTTTCCTGTGCCACTGTCGAGCAGAGACACAGAAGTGATCCCAGGGGTGTATTTCATATTTCTCATCCACTCATCAAGATTTTTCTTGAAGAGTGCTAATGAAGAACTTTACTTGACATAGATGGATAGCCTGTTACAGAGTATGGGAAGTCTCTGGGACAGGAATCTATTCCTCCAGCATGTCCTGTTTATTGTGGTGACAAGGTTTAGGTCCCTAGAGCGTGTAGCTCGGAGGGATTGGGATTTCTTTAGGTGTAGCATGTCCAACAGTTTTGGGTTTGACATAGCTTTATATGTTAGGCAGAGATCACCTCGGAGTAGGCGATATGCTACGGGATAAAGCTAGAGTTTTTTGAGATGGTCAGTGTAGGGTATCTGTTTGAGACCAGTAATCGTCTTTGTGAGGTACTTCTTTGGCCTTTCCAGCTGCTGCAGATGTCTTGTGAGGTACATTCCAAAAGGTGCATTGTACTCTATAATGAGTCTGAGTGTCGGGTAGAGGGGAACAATGACCTCTTTTTTCCTGGATGAGAATTCTTTCATGATGTGTGCCACGTAGAAGGACTTCCTAATTACTATGGCGATGTGACTATCAAAGGAGAGACTACTGTCCACCTGGGTCCCAAGGTCTCATCACACATTCGGTGTTAAGTAGACTGCTGTCTATGTAGTAGTTCATGGGTACAGAGTTTTTACCAAAAGGGATGACAATGCACTTTTTGGCATTGAGCTTGAGGCTATGGCTCTGACACCAGGCATCTGTCTCAGCGAGGCCCTTCTGTAGGATTTCCACATCATTTGGGGACTCGACTATGGCTCCGAGTTTGCAGTCATCTGCAACCTTCATTAGCCAGAGGCCTTCTGTGTTAACCTGTACTTCAGAGAAGTAGATACCAAACAGGAGAGGTCCCAGGACTGAACCCTGTGGTACTCCACTTGTCACTGGTTTGAGGTCAGATTTGAAATGTGCAACTTTTACAGTGTGGTTTCTGTCAGTGAGCCAGTTGGCAGTCCATCTTGTGACATAGGGATTTATACCTAGTTTAGTGAGTTTAGCTATAGTTCCAGAATGGGGGATGGTGTTGAAAGCCTTGGCGAGGTCAAGATAGGCTGTGTGAACCACCTTACCCTCATCTACGGCTTTGATGACTGCCTCAAAAAAGTCGACAGGTTCAAGAGGCATGATCTGCCTTTCACAAACCCGAACTAGGTGGGATCTAGAGTGTGGAGGTTAACCAATGTCTTTGTTTGAGTTCCATGATGATACGTTCCATGGCCTTGCAGACCAGGCTCGTCAGGCTAATAGGGCAATAGTTCTCAGGATCAGTGGTGGCTCCCCCTTTGTGGAGTGGGATAACTGTTGCTGTACGCCATTCAGTGGGCACAAAGACTGATGTGAGGCTGTGATTGAACATGGTGCTTAGGTGGGGAGCCAGTTTGTTCTAAAGTTGGTGTAAAATGCAGCCTGGGATGTTGTCCGGTCCCATGGATGCTGTGTTTTTGGCTTTAGAGAGTGCAGCTTTTACCTGCGTAGTTGTTATTACAGGGACTCTGCATTCTTCTTGTATAGATATGGGCCCTTTGGGGGGGGGGGGGTAAAGTTAGCACTGAACCTATCTGCCAGGATGTTGGCAATATCAGTTGGTTCTGTAATTTTCTTGCCGTTGTGCTGTAACTCAGAGCAGATCTGGGTGCTTTGCATACAACATCCACATTAATACTTCCTTTACTCCCCCCCCCCCCATCATCCCCACCTGAACATAATTTACCCGCTATGTCCATTGTAAGCAACTTCCACTTACTACCAGTCTTTACATCAGTTATAAAAGATGGGGGGGGGGTGTCTTCTACTTAAACTCAAACTTTTCTCCACTGCAGCTGACAACCTCCCACCAAAATACCAAATAGCTACCAATGCTATAGCATACCTAGTCAGTAACCTTATCAATAGATCAATATCTGAATCCTACATACCCTCACTATGGAAAAAAATCTATATTATCCTTTTTCATAAAGGTGGCATATCAGCCATACCATTAACCTTAGGCCTGTTGCAGTATTCTCTCCTCTCCCAAAAATTCTTCAAAGATGTATTCATAAGCAATTCCTCCATTATCTTCTACAGGAATGGCTCTTAAAATCCTGCCAGCACAATGCAACTACGGCCCTCCTGTCATTCACTGATACCATATACAAATACAAGGACTCGGGCAAACTAGTTTCCTCATTATTCATTTACCTGTAAAAAGCTTTCAGTACAGTTTCTTACCATAAGCTGCTGCATGAACATTTTCAACTTGGACTACCCCATTTTTCATTATTGTAGTTCAATAGCTGTTTAAGTGACAGACTTCAGTCTGTAAAATGGCAGAATACTGTCTTTCTCTCTCCCTACTTCAAGTCTCCACTGGTGTACCCTAAGGCTCTGTTCTTGGTGCCCTCCATACCTCTCAACTGTACAGATTTTTGCCTCATACTTTTGCTGTGTTTCTCATAAAATTGTAGTTTTCTGGCAAACTGTTGTCAAATCATTGAGGAGTTAAGTCAGAAAATAATGATAGACAGTTGAATTTCACACTTCATACTGTTCAAAAAAATTATGATAATACAAAACCTGTTATTCTATCAACTTTCTAAGTTTGTACGAGCAATATTTAAAAATTGTCCCTATTTTTAGGCCTTTGTCCCACATTATTTATGGCTTTGTCTAGATTTCTTGCTCCAAGAGGTTGAGCAGTATGAACTGCCCTCCTCTTAAATATTCTTAGCAATGATTTCTGTGTCTGCATAGGTCCAGCCTGTCTTGCACAATATGCTGATTCTGCATGTATATGTGCATTTAGTAGCTTGCTTTATATATCATGCAAGGAGCTTTCTCCTCTGTTGAGAAATGGCTTCATAATACCCAGCTACTACTCCACTCAAAAAACAAAAAAAAAAAGTTACTGCTGTTTTTCCACAAATCAAACACACACACCATGCACACCCGATAAACTGAATTTCAAAACCTTTTCTCTAAACAAAACTGAAATTGAAGTAGTCTCCCATTCAAAACTTTCTGGAGGGATTATAGGTGATAACCTTAAATTTGACCTGCATTTTCAAAATAACTTGAGATTCACCAAAACTTAGGAATGCTCTACAAGCATAAAGACTTCCTTAGCAACACCACAAAAACCACTCTTGCCAGTAAAACTACCTTCTCTCATCTGTGTTATACAGTGCATCCATCCTAACAAGCCTTCAGGCTACAGTTTTTGGAGGCATACTATAATAAGGTAGCAAAATTTGCCACAATCAGTCATTACCATAGCCACCACTGTATTACCATTAAGACTTTGAATTGGCTTGAACTGCCTCACCACTTTGGTTTCATATAGCTGATCTCCACACACATTCACTGCTTTCACTCCTGTTCTTCATTCCTATTGCCCTAATAGACTGCAGTCTAATGAACTTCATCATCTCAGTATATAGAAACTCCACAAGTCCTCTTGCCAAAGTCTCTACTCGTGCTGTATTGCTGAAAAATGGAATTCTTTCCCTCTGCAAATTCGATCTACTTTTGACCTGTCAAATTTCAAACTACTACTAAAAGACTACTTAAATAAAACCTGGCTGTACTCCTGCACTACCTTAGGCTGAACTAGCCCCTCTGCCTTTGCACTGCCAACATACTTTCATCTTTGTCTGAGAAATAGATTTGACTAATTTCTTCTCTGAACAGTCACATATAGTTTAGTCATATCTGTTCCAGAGAGTGTACTTAAGTGTGTTTAATGTCATCTTTATGAAGTTCAACTTGTGAGTTCTTTGACGATATTCTTTTTCAACTTGTAGCTATCCAGATATTTGCACTATATATGTATGGGTTCACACTGTATGAATTCAGTCTGAATTTTTACATGGTTTATATGTCATCCTTCTGTATTAGGCATTGTAATAACTTTAACTGTAACCATGCAATGTCAGTCTGGAGCGTTTCTCCCTGGGCTTCTGCTGAAAATGGGATATTATTCTAGTCGAACTTTCCCAGTGAGTAAATGTAAAGTAAAATAAATTCATCAGGCATGCTTAATGGTCTCAGGTGGTCTCTCACATAATCCATCCATCTCTTTGTTGGATGTCATTTCTTTTTGTCTTCTTCCTGTTTGTCACAAATCCTCACTAGATTGTCTCTTGCTTTTTCTGCATATGTGCCCAAACAACTATAATTGGTTCTCTATGACCTTCTCTGCAATAGGAGTTACGTGGACATCTGCTATGATTTCCTCTGTTCTTTGAAGAAATTGTCATATCACGAGGGTGGTTTATTTTTGGAATTGTTGCACTTTATTTGGTTGGACTTGCAACACACTTGTCTAAATGGACATAAAAAAACTTTAGTATAGTTGGCTGCATAAACGGGATGAGCAGTGGAGCTGACATGGGTAAATTTAGAGGTTTCATGAGTTTTAACTTTGTCTCCAACAGGGGTGGTACTGGTTACTGAGGGAGTAGTTCTGAGAGTAAAGGTAACCAGTCAGACTTGACTAATAAAGTACTGAAAATGAGAGGGCAGCAGACAGGGGCCACATTTTTGAGTACCAAGTCAAAAATGTTTACGTCCCTGGTAGGTTTGAGAATAATCTGATCCAGGGTGTTTTTTTTTTGTCCAGTCCAAGAATTGCTGAGCATTAACATTGGAAGTGTAGCTGCTCCACTCACCGGAAGAATAGTTGAATGCACCAAGGATTAAAGAGCCCTTGCTTAAAGTGATGTAGATTCATAGATATATACTACATTAACAACTGGGGCCTTTATAAGACTAGCCAGGCATCCTGGATGCACCCCTCCCTCCCCAAGTTTGTATGCTGGCCTTTGTAAGTTTAGCCATGCTTTCCAAATGTATCCCACATTTTTATGTGCTTTGCAGGTTATTTTAAGGGGTATATGTAAGCTAGGGCAAGATTTACAGGCTGCCTCTGTCCATTAGAGACATAGGTGCTAGACCCGGGGTATATTTCCAATTTCCCATGCACTGGTCCAGGTTTCTCTTGAATAGATTAAGGAAGAACTCTGCTTTACGTAGATGGGAAGCTTGTTCCAGAGAAGGGGAATTCTCTGAGTCACGTACCTGTGTCTCCATGTCCTCTTATGTTTCAAGCAAAGTGCAAGTCCCTAGATTGAGTAATTCTGATGCTGTTCGTTTTTGCAGATAGGCAAAAGGTCCATCCAGAGTTGGGTTCCAAAGATGCCTTGTGGGCCAGGCATAGATTACCTCAACAGTCTGCAAAAAACAAAGTATAGAGCTAGGGCTTTGAGGCGATTTGAATAGGAGTTGTTTCTTTGCGGCCTGTATGGGAAGAATGGTGGACTATCAGTCGTCTTGTTCTAGGGTGATACATACTGGATCCCTCTGGAATAATGCTAACAACTTAGCCAATTGTTGTACCCAGTTCTGTTATCCTTGTATCTAGGCAACACTCTTATTGAAGTGAGAAGCAAGTCTTAGCCCTAGCTGAAGCTAGAGTGATAAGCTACATCATGTCCTTGTGCATGGTCTTGAGTGATGTGTGCGCCAGGTCATGTACATTCACTTGGGCTACTATCATGCACTTGTACTTGCTTGAGAAGAGGGTGTTTTGGACACTAGTTTGGTCCACTGTCTTTGCTCCTGAGAGGCAGCTGACTGTAACCCTGTGCTTGCCCTGTCTGATGAGTGTGGAGTCTGTATGTCTAACAGTAGTCACCAGTAACTAGGACTTTTCCAGTGTCTGAACTGTGGCTTCCAGACATTGGAATAGATTGCTGTTGGTAACCAGCTGATGTGGAGTAGATGTAATGAGGGATTTATGCTGATGTCTAGTTTTAAGAGTTCTAGGAGGCTAGAGTAGAGATTTTTTGGTAGCATCAGCATAAAATGGTTTTGCACTTTTAGTACGAGTTTGCATTTGCACGGGTGGTGTGTGTCAGTGCTATATTCGGTGCAAGGAGTAGACTGTGAGGGTGGCCTCCAGATAAGTGTATGCATCTCTCATAGTTGCATGGTTAAGTAGAAGTTGCCAAGGAGTTTGAGACAGTTTTTCCACTGCCTTAGGATACAGATTTTTAGAAGGCTGGCAATGGGGGCTGGCGGCAACTCTTGCTGCCACTTCCATGATGCCCAGTGCTGAAGTATGGAAAGTATGTTAGGAAGTATAAAAAGCTATGGGGTTGTTTATACAATTTGGGCTGTTTATTGGGACTGTGAACGTATTTGTATAGTGTGGGCTGCCTTGAGAAGAATACAGAGGTGCTTCTTACAAAAATACTTTTTGTTTTGTTTTGGGGGGGGGTAAGTAATGCTGAGGTGATAGACGCACCTGGATGTTTTAAAAAAAATGGTGTACCACTTTATTTAGCTCAGTCGCGTTGCTTTCTGTAGCCAGTAAGGGCTGTGTGTATTTCAGATGAGTTTAGGCAGCCCAGAACATACTGTCTCTTGATGCTTGCTTAAATATTAAAGTAATATTGACTCTGGAAAAATGTAAGTTGCAGGCACACCTGCTTTTCAGCTACATCTATGCCAGCTAGTTCACTCAGTGCAGTATACAACAAGCAAGAGAACCAATGAAAAATAGCTATAAATTCAAGCCATAGTGCTCAGCCACTGAGAAACAGCAGCAGTTAATGTACTTGTACTACAGTAACCAATATGTTATCCAAGTTGTCCACCATACTAGACCAGAACAGGCTGAAGTAAAACATAAACCAGACATATGAAAGAAGTCAAATTCCAACTAAAAGCATTTTAAAATCAACAGAACATGCTGAAGCCAAACAAAAGCTGAATGGAGAAAAAAAGTGAAACTTAGATTATAAAAGTTTAAAATAGATTGACTAAGTGCAGTAATAAACTGCAGAAAAATGAACTTGAAGCTTGTTTGCTCAGTCACACCACTTGCAGTCTTACTGAAAAGACGGCTAAATGAATACTTTTGTTGTATATTGCAACAGAGAATATGTTGTAGCATCTACAATTCTGATAGCTGTCCTAAGAGACAGCTTGCAGGTGCAGGGCTTCTGGTTGGGCTTACCCTTGGGGTTGTCTCTAGGTCAGTCAGTGCCGTAGTTCAGCCAGTCCTTTGAGGGTGGTGTGGGGGTTGGAGTTTCAAAGGACTGGGGCAAGAAAGAACCAAAAGTGGTGCAGGCAGACATCTCTTTTGTTCAACTGGTATCTTGACATCCAAGAAGAAGGTTCCTTTTGCCCTGAAAAGGGTAGAAAGAGATTCTCTGGAAGTCAGAGCAGCTGTTGAGCCTTCAGTTGCTGATGTTACTAGAACAGTGAACAACATACTCGAACATCTATAGTTATGGTAAGTTAATATGCATCTGTGCTTTATAATAAATACCTGACGCAACTGTACGTGCTGCTCTGTGTGACTAAAGAACAAAATTATTCATTTAGCAGCTCTACCTTTTCATCACATTTAGTTATAAATTATAACCCTTTTTTGAGATCTGAAGGAGTGAAAGATTAAATTTTGTAAATAACTAGTGCTATGTTTTTCCCTTTAATTCTTGGTTGCACAACTAATGGATTCTCTGTACTAAACATTTTTGTATTGATGAAATTGCTTGGAAAGATGTGTGATTGCTTTTCCTTTTGCTTCTTGGACCCTGAGTTTTATCAAGGCAAGTCTGTGCATGAAAAACTGTTAATGTGGCAGAAGCCAGGTACTTTGCTTTGCCAGAAATAAGTTAAACTGCAATACCTAGATAAATATGGATGAGCTCACAAAATGTTCCTGTGTGTGTGTATCCTGTCCATCTGATGCACTTAATGTGCCTTGACTTTTTACATGAAACATTGTTATTGTATGAAGTATTTTTCCCCCGTTTTGCCTTCTTGCAGTTGACTACCTTGTCATCAAGCCAATAAAAGATTTTACATGCAACATGAAAGCATCTTACTGCAAATATTGGAAACCAAGAATGACAGTTGATGTGGGTCATCGAGGATCAGGAAATTCTACAACAGCCAAGTAAGTCTCATTATGTTATCCGTGTAAATCATTTAACTGCAGTATGAGTACTGATAAAGTGTGCTTTACAATTTTGTGCAGTGCTTTTTTTTTTTAACATTGGCTCTTAAAATGGCTGTTAATTGTATTAATTTTTGGTCAATTTCAGGCTTGCAAAACTAAGGGAAAATACAGTTGCTTCCTTGAAAGATGCAGCAAGTCATGTAAGTATGATATTTTATCTTGGGTCACAAGGTAAATGTTCACAATATTTTTACATTTTCTTTAGATATTAAGTAATTTTGTTCAGAAGAGTTTTAGTACTTCTGTGGATGTTATGGTTTATAACTGACAAAAAGCAGATTTCAGTGAGTATTTTCATTAGTCCTGTGTATATAGAGAGCATGTTGAGTGGTGGTGGTGGTCTTTAGTGAAGCCACACCATGCTGCCTTTTGTGGTATGCATACTTGATCAAATGTATATTTTTATTTTTTTTTTTTACTTCAGGCAGATAAGCCAAGATATCTACTTCTAAATGTCAGGCTTATTTGAGTTTTGATCAGAAAAAATATGCTAGTGGTCCAGTAGTCTGAACAAACGACAAATTAAAAGCATTGAATGTAGATACGTATGTAATTCTGGGGGTAAAACAAGATATGTCTGGGTAAAATAAGGTGGTATTAGCTGTCTGTCCATGCAGAAGTTACCACTGCTGTGCCACAAAACTGTACTGCAGTTTTTTTTTATATACTATTCTCAGATTTCAAAAAGTGGTAAATGGATGGACTGTGGATAGCCACATAGGTTGACATTTGAAGACTGGTAACAGAGTCACTTCAGTAAAGCATACATTTTCAAGATAATCTGTTAAACAATGCTCAGTTGCAACATCAGTAAATGTTGCATCACAAGACTTTGCAAAAAAGACATAACTTATGGTTACAGAATAAATGGTCAGATAAATACCATTAAAGATCTATAGAATATTGATAGGCCAAAGGTTAAACTGTTGTCTATGTGTATCTACCACTGTTAGAAAAGCATGTTTTGTACTTCATCTAACTTTGAAGGGTTTGTCTGATGAATTCAAGGAGATCCTTGTATCCCTTTATACCATGGTGCTCTATCCTGATATGGAATACATTTCTGTTTTTTTTTTTTGTTTGTTTGTTTGTTTTTTTTTTGCGTTCCTGTGAATTACCTGAAAGAACTTGAAAAGGTATTTCTTGTTCAAAAGGTCATAGGGTTGGTAAACTTGAAATGTGCATATGGTTTTCATGAACCGTCTTTATATTTTATTTCTTACAACATAGGTAGAGGTTACCTTTTCCAGGTCTGTAAGGCAACTTCTGATCTGGTTGTTTAAATGCCTGTGCCAGAACAGGCTGTTGGGAAGCTAACACCAGATCAGGGAACCTAATACTAAAAAAAATGTCAGTAGTTGAAATCTCTTCATAAAAGAGACACAGGTTTTAATTTTCAGATCCTGGATCACATAGACAGGGGTGATCTTGAAGGAGACATCCCGAATATTCTGGAGAAACATGAACTCATGTGGCAATTAAAGCTGAACTCTTTTAGAAAGCTTGGACTAAACTACTACTGTTCAATTAGAAGTGCACTGGAACTTAGAAAATTGCCACATTGTTTACATGACTAATTGTATTTTATTTTTTTGTACAAATTGGTTTTAAATACCATTTTAAATCATTTGAAATTTAAGTGTATATTTTGTTTCCATCATCATACATATATTTTTTTATTTCTATTTTTTCTGGTTTTCTTTTTTCCACTTTAATCAAAATGACGGTAATAACAATACTAACTAATTATACAATTATATAGGTTTTTAGGGTTCTTGTACACAGACCTGAAGAAATCTAGAAGGACGAAAGCGATCTTTGTTAACAATAGGTTATGAAAATAGAAACTGATTTTTACATGCAAAATGTTTATGTATATATTTATATATAATTTTTGATCGCAAAATGAACTAAGGTTGATATATTTCCAGCCATGTAGTATATTGCCTTGTATAAAATCACAGACTTAATAAGCTACTTAATAATTTGGTTAAATAAGATGTACCATTAAAGTACATTAGGGCTATATATTATTATGACAGCTACTAGGTAGGGCAGGACCAGCTCGAATGTCACACTGATGGGGCAAGGGATGCGAATTTAACATGTGTACCAATAACACTTTGTTTTACAGCACAATAAACCACTCCCATGCCTGATAAGTATATATATATATATATATATATATATATATATATATATATATATTTAGAAAGCTTGTGAGGAAATTATTACTCTATTTTTGTTTTACTTGGATTGCTTGTCTGTGTACTTAATAAAGGATTTTCGACTGGAAACAGACTGCCTGCCTTGCTTGGATTACATTCGAATACTTAAGTAATGCTGTAGAATGATATATTTTCTATTATTACTTTCTGACTTGATGAGTTTACGTTCGCTACTTCTACTACCGTTGTCTGATCTGATTACTATACAGTGATCTACTAGAAGTATATGGACTGAAAATCTTCCACACAGAAGTTTCTTACACTGTTTAATTGAAAAGGTGACAGACACAATACATAATGCCTGCAAAGATTATGGAATAAGTTCCTTTTACAGTCATAAGAAGTCAGTCATTAACTTTATTTAAAAATATTTTGTAACACATTCCCTTATCAGTTTTGTGCCAGTTGGTTCTTTCTTACTTGGGTATTCCCAGCTTGGAGGTGAGAGCTGACCAGAGGGGTCATCCAAACAGACATGTAGATTTGCATGCCCATCAACATCTCAGCAATGAGGGTGCTTCTTTTAAGGTCCTAACCTCAACCATGATGTCTCTTGTGAGCATCTGTATCACTGTGAGGTATGCTGTGCTCTTCTGGTAATGGAGCATGCTGTAACAGAGTAATAGTAAGGGCTACTGTCATCGTCATCGGATCTCCAAGCCCATATCCTTAGGTCTGGGCCATTTCTGTACCATACATGGCTCTGGTTGTGTTCTGGTGAGTGGCCAACTGAAACAGTCCCTCTCCCCCTCCCCCCAAGATGGTTACGCCAGTATCAGTCATGCACTGTCACCCTTCTCTGCCTGACTTTTCCAGTATCAGAGTCATTGTTTGAACTCTGGTTGGTCTGGGCTGTGGTCAGGGTTTTTATCCATGTACAACTTCCTTCAAAAACAATTTTAATGTATGTATTATGTTTATAGACATGTTTGTGTGTGCATAAATGGCAACGCTCAGGTCTGTTCTGAGCTAGTACAAAATGTAACAAAATACACTGACCCTTCTGACATTGCCAACATCTTGGCTGACAGGTTCACTGCAAATTTCTCCCCCCCACACCACCACCACCTACAGGGCCTATTACCATTCCAGGGGATTGTGTAAGTCCAGTTATTACTGATACGTTGGTTAACAAGGCTCTATCTAAAGCTAAAAACACTGCCTCCATGGGACCAGATGGTGTCCCAGGCTGTGTCATATGCGAGCTCCAAAAGGAATTAACCCCGCATCTTAATACCCTGTTCAGTCTCAGCCTCTCCACAGGATATGTGCCCAGAGAATGGCGCACGGCAACGGTGGTCCCGCTACACAAGGGTGGGGCTACAACTGACCCTGGGAACTACCGACCGATAAGCCTGACCAGTCTGATCTGTAAGGCTATGGAGCGAATCATTATGGAACTCATAAATGGAGAGATGGGAACCGCCAGTCGCCGGACCCCACACAGTTCGGCTTCATCAATGGCAGAACATGCCTCCTGAACCTGGTGGATTTCTTTGAGACAGTTACTCAGGCTATAGATAAGGGAAAGGAGGTACACATGGCTTACCTTGACCTTGCTAAACTATTTGACACCATTCCCCATTCGGGTATTATTGATAAGCTCACCAGCCTGGGCATAAACCCTTATGTCACAAGATGGATCACAAACTGGCTCTCAGACAGATCCCATAAAGTAAGAGTAGCAGGATCTATGTCCGAATCCAGACCAGTAACGAGTGTTGTGCCTCAGGGCTCTGTCCTGGGGCCCCTCCTGTTTGGCATATACTTCTCAGAAGTACAGGCAAGCACGGAAGGGCTGTGGCTGACTGTTTGCGGACGACTGCAAACTGGGTGCTATAATAGAGTCTCCGGCCGACATGGAGATCCTCCAGGAGGGCCTAAATGAGACTGATGCATGGTGTCAAAGCCATGGTCTCAAGCTAAATGCAAAAAAAATGCGTAGTAATCCCCTTTGGAAAAAACAGACTACCCACAAACTACAACATAGGAGGTAATCCCCTGAAATCTAAAGAAGAAATAAAGGATATAGGGACCCAAGCAGAATAGCCAGCTTTCCTTTGATAACCATGTTGCCAAAGTGATTAGAAAATCCTTCTATGTGACCCATCTGATCATGAAAGGGTTCGCATCAAGATCTAAGGATGTAATGGTGCCCCTGTACTCTTCCCTCATCAGACCTATTATTGAGTACAATGCACCAATTGGAATGTACCTGGCTAGACATCTCCAGCAGCTGCAGAGACCACAGAGGTACCTAACCAAGAGAATTACTGGCCTCAAACAGTTGCCCTATGCAGCACGATTGAAAAAGCTAAGACTGTTCTCTGTTGCATACCGCTTTCTCAGAAGCGATCTCTGTCTAACGTACAGAGCCATGTCCAACTCAGAATTGTTGAACACGCTCCATCTTAGCAAAACCAAATCTACTCGAGCTACACGCTCTGGGGATATAAACCTCAACACAACAATGAATAGAACATTCTGGAGGGATAGATTCCCTTCGCAGAGACTTCCCTTACTATGGAACAGGGTCCCAATCTACATAAGGCAGAGCCCCTCACTATCACTCTTCAAGAGGAACCTTGATGAGTGGATGAGTAACAGAAAGTTCACACCGGGGATCACACCAGAAGCACTACTAGATAGGGGCCAAGGGTACTAGCTGCTAGTACAAGGGTCTAGGGAACTACTAAAGGGGCGGTGAATACCGCACAACGTGGCTGGGCTAATATATGCCTTCGGGCAGATAGCTCAGTACCAACCTATGAACCTATGTGTCTATGTATACACACATGTATGACAGACGTATGTGCATATCTGTCTGTATATAAGCAAAGTAAACCATACCTTTCCATTTGACAATAACGTTGAAATAATTATTTCCAAACTTCAGCTCAACCCTCACAAAACAGTTAACATTATCTGCACCTATCTTCCCCCAGGAAAAAATCCCACTATTTTAGAGGACCTATTAAATTGGCTCTCACTAAATCTCCCTCAAGAAACAATTCTTTTAGGAGACTTTAATATTGATTGGAATTTATGTCAACACACCTATCCACCCACCCTTATTAACCTGCACGGCTTCTCTCAAACCATTAACTCCACAACAAGAACAAACAAACAAAACAACAAAGAAAGTATACTTGACTGGATACTTATTAATAGTCCTCAGCAAAAGTATACAACAGGGACTCTCCCAGATGACCTTAGCGACCACTCGCTAACATATATCATCAGGCATAAAACAAGTTTAACTATCCCCACCCAAGTCATAACATCCCGTAGCAAAAAATTCCTTGATCCCACTCTGTTTCAAAATGAACTTATGCAAGTCAATTGGTCATCTCTTAAATCTCTCCCTATAGACGAAGCTGTTAACCACTTCAATCATACTTTTCTGACAATCCTAGACCATCATGCTCCAATGCTTTCTATAAGAATTAAATCTAAAACAGCCCAATGGCTTACTAATACTACCAGGAATCTAATCCTTAGTAGGAACAAAGCCTGGACAAAATGGCGTACCTCAATAAACACAACTGATCGCCTTATTTTCAGAGAACAAAGAAATCTAACAAAGAAAGCAATCCTACAAGATAAGAAGAACTTTTATACTCAGCTACAACTAACATCCCTACAACAACCACATAAATTCTGGACTGCCATTAATACACTGTTATCACCTGGGAAAGTTGCCACACCAAATCCTATTGATTCAAACCCCGACTGCCCATTACAAACAGCAAACGCCTTTAATACTTTCTTTACCTCTGCCATTCTAAAGCTAGCTAACCAACAATGCCCTGACACCTCCAAACTACTAATCCAAGGCCCTACACCCCCCCCCCATTCCACCTCAAACCCATACCTACCACATATATATCTTCCTTACTTCAAAAATTAAAAACTACAACCCCCTCGGCCGACAAATTACCAGCAGAATTCCTCAGAATTGGTGCAAAAGCCATAGCTTATCCAATCTCTATACTGATTAACAGGACCTTAAAAGAAAGCACAATCCCATCATTATGGAAAATCTCATATATCATCCCATTGTTCAAAGGTGGTGACTCTACTGAGTATTCCAACTTTCGTCCCATAGCATTATTATCACCACTTGCAAAAATAATGGAGAAATGCATCCACAAACAGTTACTAAATCACCTACTAAAAAATAACCTCCTAGCTAAGTGCCAACATGGTTTTCGCCCTTTCCATAGTACTACTACAGCCTTACTATCCTTTATCGACTCAATAAACAAAAACCGCAACAATAACATACCTTCTTCAGCCTTCTTCGTTGACCTATCCAAAGCCTTTGATATGGTCAACCACAAACATCTCCTCCATTGTCTGAAGTCCCTCTCTTTTGACAACACAGCCTTAAATTGGTTCATATCCTATCTGGATAATCGAAAACAGGCTGTACTCTGGCACAACCATCTCTCTGATCTCCTTCCCACCTCTATAGGAGTCCCTCAGGGCTCTATCTTAGGCCCTCTACTATTTTCCATCTTTATAAATGACCTTCACCTAGCCACTCCCCTATCAACTTGCATCCAATATGCAGATGATACAACCATTATCTGCTCAGCTCCAACACAGTCTGAACTTCATTCCCTCACACAAAATACCTTCACTACCATAGAGAAATGGTTCTCTAACCATTGTCTCCTCCTTAACCCAAAGAAAACCAAACTCCTTATTTTTACACCCACTCTCGTCTCCCTCCATTAATTTCTCACTCACAGCCAACAATGGCATCCTTATCTCTCCAGACAATAACACCAAACTACTAGGCATTACAATTGACAACCAACTCAAATTTGATACACACATTGACTCTACAATTATTCAACAAACCGAAAACTAGGCTCTCTGTACAAAATTAAATCTTACCTTACTCCAGAAGCCAGAACTACAATAGCTAGAACCCACTTAATATCTTCCCTATTATATGCCTCCCCAATCTATACAAATCTTTCGAAATATAATCTAAGTAAACTAACCACATCTTATAACAATATTGCCAGATTTGCTACAGCCTCTCCATACAGGACTCATCATTGTTCTAATCTTAAAAAACTAGGGTGGCTAGAATTACCTAACCTAATACATTTTAACCAACTTACAATCGCCCATAAAGCCCTCTACCACCCGGACAATACTCCAATGCTCTCCACTCTCATAAAACCGTATAGCAATCTAAAGAACCTGCGCTCCTCTAACAAAACACTGATTCATACTTCCCTATCTAAGAACTCAGCAGGTGACTCCACATTTTCAAAGTCTGTTGGGAAAACATGGAATCAACTACCTCAAGACCTCACCACTCAAACCTCAATTCCACTATTTAAAACTAAACTCAAACTCTTCTTTTCCAACCATTGGCTTTGCTCTTGTAATAATCCTGACTAACCTTTTTGTATCTCCCTGCTATGGGACTTTTTCCACCCTCTCTTTTTTTTTTTCTCATATCTAACTCTCTACAAAACTGTTTCTATTACGTCATTTCTAATAAAGGCACTAAATCGCTACTTTTCAACTTCTTATAAAGAAGTAATAGAGTAACTAGGTACTCTACCTGTATTTTTATACTGTACTTTTTTTCTATGTAATAGAGAAAATATGTACTTTACCTCATTTTGTACTCAAATGCTTTTAATTCTATCTGAAAGTTAAAGTACATGTTTTTTTAGATTTTATTTGTATATGCTGATGTAATATGATAACGTTTTTTTTTTGTTTAGTCTTACTATAGCAGTATTGTAGAGGAGCTTTTCTCCCCGGGCCTCCACTGAAAATGGACATGTATCCAGTTGGACTAGCCCGGTAAACAAATGTAAAATAAATAAAATAAAATAAAATAAAATGATGGACAAGTGTGTGGTGTGGGTCTTTGTCATTTGACTTGTAGGCTTATTTGACTGAATCACAGAATGTCAAATACAATTGACCTAAAACTCATTTGATTGCATCACAGTTGACAGAAAAGTCTAGACATCTATAGATAGTATGTGATGTCATTTCTGATCCTGGAAAATATTAGGAAAGTTAGTCCAAAAGTGTGCGTGTTGAGTGACAATGGACAAGATTATGTTGTACATGCCAGATCTGTAGATTTTTGTGTACCAGCAGTGATTCATTGTTTTTGTGTACCAGCAGTGATTCATTGTGTGTGATGGGTTATTTTTTTCTTTCCTCCATAGTTGTGTTGCCGTGAAGTTAGTATATAAAAGTAAAGGGGATGTTGGGGGTGAAGTCCAGCTCCATTTACAGAATGTGTCATAAGGCTTGCCCCTTTTGCAAAAAAGCATTTTAAAGGTATATTTGTTATCAAGACTGTTTTCTGTCAGTTATGATTCAGTCAAGTGAGTTTTCAGTCAGTTGTATACACTGATTTCTCTCTCAAATGATTTTTGCTCAAATACCGCGCACACACACACACACACACACATCTTTCTGCCTCCCATCGAAATATTCAAAGCCACTCAAACTTCAAAACTCTTCTCCAATCACACCTCTTCAAAAAGTGGGAATGTTCCCTTCCTGTACCCCTACCACAGTGCCATCTCCTATGCTCTGTAAACCTTAGCCATCTACCATAGTGCTCTCTTACCCTTTGCCTCTACTTCCTCTCCTACCCTTTGCCTTTACCTCCTCTCCTGTACCACATAAACTCTTTCCTAATCCACTCCTTTCTCCATAATAAACCATCCTTTACCTCTCCTTCTTTGTCTGTCCTCTCCTCATATTTCTAACTCTACTTCCAAAAAAAAAAAAAAACTTCATTCTGTACATATAATGTTTATTATATACATGTTTCAACTGAAGTGTCTGTACTTTGTAAATAATGTTTAGACTATTTGAATCACATTTTTTGTAACTCATTACTTAGAATTGGAAATGTCATGTATTTTTCTTTAACTGATTATATTCTCTTTGTATACTTTCACTGGTCTACTACTTTATAACTTTTGTATAATTGTCTATATTCTGTGGAGCTCTTCTCCCCGGGTCTCCACTGAAAACGGGCTCCTCCAGGCCCAGTAGACTTCTCCCGGTTGTCAAAAATATATATATATATATATATATATATATATATATATACACACACACACACATGCGCTTAGATGTTTTTGAATAAAATATCATTAAAAAAAAAAACAAAACACGACTGAAAACATTGGCCACCCATATATTCGAAAACAAAACCCAGCACTACTTGTTACTTTAAGTGTGCCAACTCTGCGATCTCGCAGCCCTTTGGAAAGTGAAGAATTTTTATATCCCACTTTTCAGTGCTCTAAATAGCAAGTATGTTGTATATTTTTTATTAGTTAAAGTATTTATTTCCTCATTAGTTGCTTCTTAAATGTTAGCTGTGTTAATGTTCATGTTTACTCTGTGCATTATATGTTTAGAGATGCTTTTCACTGTAAGAATTATTTTTTAAATTAGAATAGATAGTGAGTACTGATAATGCATAATTAATGTCTTTGGATGCTATTTAAACAGCTTTTGCAGTCATTGTAGGCCAAGCTCTTAATCAGTGAATTAATTGTACAAAGCTTTGCTGGTTTGTGTGGATTACTTCATTAATAAAGTATGTTTTTCACTTTTTTGTTGGATTGGAGTCCATTCCTGTATCTGGATTTATTGGTTGATGACTGCATTTAGTTGCCTTTTACACATTATTGTACTTTCTGTGCAGTGTAGCCCAGTTATTGTACCTTGAGGAATAATATGTAAAGTCTGTCTGGGTTGCTGCTAGTACTTTTACATTTTTCATTCCATATGTTGTCCTATATTACTTCAGAAATCTACCTTCTTTTGTTATATTTTCTCTTCTACGTCCTGCTGATCTAGCTTCACTATTGCATATGAGGTTTCACTCTGCACCTATGAATAAGAATCCTTGCTGGAAGTTGATTTTCCTCTCTCATAATTTACTTAGGATCCTTAGTAGTAGTTTTAGGCGGAATGTAAATACATACCAATGTAATCATACTTAAGTGGCATAGCCCACTTTATCACAGATCTGCCCTTGTTGTCTCTCTTCTCCTACTCCATCAGTATCGGAGCTCCTTGTGTAATCAGTATTAACCCCCCCCCCCTTTTTTCTTTTGTCCCTAATACTCTGTTTAATAACCACTCTTAAATCCTTCCTTTGCCATTTCACAAATTCGCATGCTCATTTCTAAGGGTGCCTCCTGATGCCAGATTTCTTATGGGACAAAAAAAATAAAGTCCTTCATGCTAAGCGAAGACCAAAAAAGAAAACTTTAATGCGGAACACCTTGCAGTTCCACACTAAACACAAGTAGCTCTTTGATTGGCCCATATGCCGGTATATGAGCCAATCAAAAAATTGCTCAGCGGACCCTCTTCTGTTCAATGCAGAACATCAGGCAGTTCTGCATTAAACAGAAGTAGTTCTGTTTTGAGATTTTTTGATTGCTTGTATACTGGCATACGGGCTAATAAAAAAACAAAAAACAAAGAGGAGGCTGTTTTGCCAGGATTTTAACCAGCAGTGCGGGACTCTGGATCGGGCTGTTGATCCCGGGACAGTCCCACTGAAATTGGGACGTCTGGCAACCCTGTATGTACCCTGGCAACCCTGTATGTACCCTACACTAATTCAGTACTTTTTGCTTCTTGTTGCTTTCACATATTCTTCATGACAGATTTTTTTGAATGCATGTGTTTCCAACTTACAGGTTACATGCACTCATTGTTTGGCAAGCTGATCTTGTATTCAGATGCAGGTTCTTATCTGTCTTTAGACCTGTCATATTTTCACATGCATACATTTGATTTCAATAAAAACATTCAAAAAACCAAAATCTATGTACAGTTTCATTTTTACCCCAGCCATTTTTAACTTGCAAACACGGGCAACTATATACATAGGTTCATAGGTAGGTACTAGGCTATCTGCCCGAGGGCATTTATAAGCCTAGCCAGAGTGTGTCAGCTTTCGCTGCCCCATTGATTAACTGAGCCTCTGTCAAGAAGAGTCAATTAAGTGATCCCAGGGGTGTATTTTCTGATGTTCTTCATGTTTCACTGTTGCAGTCATTACATTTGGGTAATCCTGCTGGCTGGTTGCCCTCAGTCAGCCTGAATTCCATAGTCTTGGGTCCTGCGTCGGTTGGTGTCGCCCCTTCCCTGATGTCAGGCTGTCAGGGGTATAAAAGATGCCAACGCCATTTTCTTCAGTCTTTCTTGCCGCGCGGTGCCCGAAGCAGAAGCAGTTCGCAAGTGCCGGTCGGCCGACTCCTGAGATTTTCGTGTTCGAGTTTCAGATCCAAAGTCTTCAATAAAGCTAAGTATCCCGTTGGGGAAACTTTTTTCTTGCTCCAGATCAATGTCAGAAAAAGTTAATAATTGTATTTCTTGTGGAAAGCAAATACCTCATAAGGACTTTCATTCTTACTGTATTCCTTGCCTAGGCCCTGATCACAACGTTTCAGGTTGTCGGTTTTGTGCTAGATTTAACCAACGCACTATTAAGCGTCGGTATGATTTTGCATTAAACTGTTTTGGACGCAGGTTTAATTATCCAGAAATGTCGTCGGATAGCCATCCGACTACCGGAGTTCACAAAAAACGCAAAGAAAAGGAGAGAGGTAAGCAACCGAGGCCCAAAACCGACGACGAAGCTTCTCCTAAGCCGGTTCGCCAGTTCTTAGGTGTTTTCGCAGCCCTTGATGTCTGCTACTTTAGAGTCGCAGGCCACGACCGACTCCCACGTGGAGTCAGCCATGCCGCTGGAAACTCAAGGTATTGGAGCCTCGGACACTATTCCCTCAGATGGGTCCGGAGCCGCTGAGCAGGCACCGGCTTCTGAGGGTGTATTCAGACCTAAACATCTTTACATTAAACTGACTTCAGCTTCAAAGACAAAGACTGAAGCACCTTCTAAAACAAAGAAACAAACTCAAGAGCCACGTGGACAGGCCTCTATGCCCAAAAAACAGATGCTCAAAATGGCCGAAGACTTGATTACCTTGATCAGGGGGATGGGTTCCCATCCCCCTCCTGATAAGTGGCCTAGGCAAGAGACAGACTATGAATCTTCAGATCAGGTTTCTATTTCTTGTGATTCCTCTTCTGATCAGGAATACTCTCTTCCCCCTATGAGGATTCTGATGCTGAAGAATATATTCCTTCAGCTTCTCCTCCTGAGGACTATTCTTTTGGGAAAACCTTGCATACCATGAGGGAGCATTTCCACTGGGAGAGCCAAGATTTTTCAGAATCTAAAAAGAGGCTCAGGGACTTCCTTTTACTACCTCAACACAGGCATCTAGCCATTCCACCTGTTAGACATTGTAGATGATGTGTTTTCAGAGTCTAGTCTGACCCCTGACTCCTTACCTCCAGCTCCTGTTAAGCCTGACAGATATTACAGGGTTCCTGACACTCATAAATTCCTTTTCAAATACCCTGCTGCAGATCCAGAAACTATTTCACAGGGTCCCAAAGGAGGTAAGGCTTCCGCAGCAAAAAACCCTACCCCCTCTGACAGAGATTCTAGGGCACTGGACAGATGGGGAAGAAAGGTTTACACATCTGCTACCTTGGCTATATGGGCCTTAAACTGTTAGTTTCATATGCTCAAATATCAGCAACATGTCATGGCATTGCTTAAACAGAAAATGTTGTTAAACTCTGAATGTGCAGAAAACAAGGAAATGCAGGATTTATTGCATGCAGCTGAACAAGTTGGAAAGCATACTTTGCAATGTGGTTTAGATTCTTTGGAGGCCTCCTGCAGGGCCGCAGTTATGGGTTCTGTAATTAGGAGGCATGCTTGGTTAAAGTAACAAAATCTGCTTGATCATGTCAAAGTTAAATTATTAGATGCACCTTTACAGCATATTACTTTGTTTGGTGTTAAGGCAGAAGAGGTATTAAAGAAAATGGAGGACGAAGCTAAATCTATGCAAACTGTCAAAGATTTTTTACAAGTACAGCCACCTAGGTTTAGTAGACACTGGCCTACAAAGAAATGTTCCTTTCCTGTGTCAGACAGACCTCAAAGGGGCAGATCCAGACGCCCTAGAGGCAGAGATCCCAGGTGCAAGGTTCATATAGGTCAAAGCAATTTTGTGCTTCTACCTCCAAAGTTGAAGCAGACAAATCACAACCATACAGGAAACAGTCCCAATGACTTCCCCCTGCCTGCAGCAAGCACTTATCTCCTGGCAGCACCCTTAGGGGGAAAAATAGCACTTTTTTTCTCAAAATTGGCACATTGTAACCCAGGACAAGTGGGTTCTAAACATAGTGTCACAAGGCTACAAGTTCCACTTCCATACCCTGCCAAAGGCAAACGGTTGGCCAGGTCTGACAAAAAATCAATGGGCAGAGGCACAAAAACAAGTCTCATCCCTCATGGACATGGGGGCCATTCAACAAGTACCAGAGCAAGAGCAGGGACAAGGATTTTATTCAAGACTGTTCTTGGTACCCAGAAAGGGCAAGGCCTGGAGACCAATACTGGACCAATCTATTCTAATCACATTCCTGGATATACCAAAATTCAAAATGTTGACTTTGCAGCAGCTGGGCAAGAAGGCTTGGCTTGTGACTTTAGACCTAAAAGAGGCATACCTGCATGTCCCAATCAGACAATCATGCAGAAGATACCTCAAATTCAAGGCTGGCTCAATGCATTACCAATTCTCTGCACTGCCCTTTGGCTTAGCCACTGCACCCAGGCTCTTTACAAAGTGCCTGGCACTAGTAATTGCATTCTGCAGACAAAGAGGAATACAAATATATCCTTACTTGGACGACTGCCTAATTCAAGGAGAGAACAAGGACATTCTTCTACAGCATCTGGCGTTTGTGAAAAGACTTCTAACATGCCTAGGGTACACAGTCAACGAAAAGAAATCAAAACTAGTACCCTCTCAAGAGAATATTCCTGGGTGCAAGCTTAAGTACAACTGCCCAGATGGCTTATCTCACGCCAGACAAACAAAGGCAACTGACTACCTATTTCAAAATATTGGCAATGAAGGCCCAGTTATCTGCAAGAAAAATTCTGCAGGCTTTGGGCTTCATGGCATCCTGCATCCTACTAATTCCATATGCAAAACTGCATATGAGGAAACTTCAGTGGTACCTAAAAATTGTTTGGACTCAACATTATCACAGCCTGGAAACAATGTTTACTTTCATTCCCTGCCTGCAACAGGAGTTTCGATGGTGGGTGAAGGCTTGTCACCAGAATAAGGGACAGCCATTCACATTACCGCCAGCCAGGCAGAATCTAACAACGGATGCATCAGATTATGCCTGGGGGGCTCACATGGCAGGAAGATGCATTTAAGGCACATGGTCTGCAAACCAAATGCATCTACATATCAATCAAAAAGAGATGCTAGCTATTTAAAATGCCCTGACAGCCTTCAAGGACGTACTTCATCCGGGCCAACTACTGATAAAGACAGACAACACCACGGTCATGTGTTATATAAACAAGCAGGGGGACACACATTCTTACCCCCTTTGCAGACTAGCAATGGCTTTGTGGGACACAGCATTGACTTACCAAGTACGCCTTCAGACACAATTCCTGCCAGGAAAGGAAAATACTCTGGCAGACGAACTAAGTAGAAATCTCATGGATCCCCACGAGTGGCAGCTGGATCCACAAGTCTTCAGCATGATAACAAGAAAATGGGGATGCCCGGACATAGATCTATTTGCCTCCCCTCACAACTACCAACTAAAAAGATTCTGCACAAGGACTTATCACAGACAAGCATGGAAAGTGGACGCCTTATCTTTCAGCTGGAAAAACCTTTAAGTATATGCCTTTCCTCCACTGCCTCTCCTCCCCAAGGTACTCCTAAAGGTCAGATAGGAGAAGCCAAAGATGATACTGATTGCCCCAGACTGGCCCCGCCAGTACTGGTATCCAATCCTAAGGAACTTGTCTCAATGCCCAGCTTGGACCTTACCTCAAATACCTCATCTACTGTCCCAACAAAACAATCAGATCCTGCACAGCCAGCTCAGGACTTTAAACCTGGCCGCATGGCGGATAATGTAGTCATACAAAACACACCTCTCAGTAAAGCTGTGATGGATGTCATTTTTGAAGCCAGAAGGCCTAGTACTAGAAAATCTTGTACTGGAAAATGGAAGCGATTCTGTGCTTGGAACCAGGCACAAAGAATTGATACAGCTGTACCAAATATTCCTCAGATTTTGCAATACTTAACTGAGATGCTGGACAAAGGCCTATCTTTTTCATCAATTAAAATTCATGCCTCTGCCATTTCGGCTCATTACAATACAGAGCCACCAATCTTTTCTCATCCTTTATTAAGGCAGTACCTCAGAAGAGTCAAAAATGTAAGGCCTCCAAGGAGATCACCAATACCTGCACGGGACGTCAACTATGTCTTGGAAAAACTCACCCTGCCTCCTTTTAAGCCAGCTGCTACTGCTGATATAAAGTTTTTATCTTGAAAAACAGCTCTGCTCCTAGCAATAACTTCTGCAAGACGAGTTTCAGAGCTACAGGCACTCATGGCTGTGGTACCTTTTATCATTTTTTATCCAGACAGGGTCTGTCTGAGGACAAACCCAACATTTATGCCTAAGGTGGTGTCCATTGTGGCTGTTAACCAAACTATTCATTTGCCAACTTTTTATCCAAATCCACAGAACAAGGGGGAGAGAATTCTGCATTCTTTGGACATACACAGACAGCTTAGATTCTGTTTGGACAGAACCAAAGTTTTCAGGAACACAGAGTAATTACTAGTGGCATATGCTGCAGGATCACAAGGAAAGGCTATCTCAAAGCAAACTATTTCAAAATGGATAGGCCACTGCATTCGTTTCTGCTATTTACAGCATCGCAAGCCAGTGCCTAAGGGCATTAGGCCACATTCAACCAGAGCTGCAGCCACTTCAGCAGCCTTTCTCAGGGGAGTGCCAACCAAAGACATTTTAGAGGCTGCTGGAGTTCAGTGCACACCTTTACAAAGCATTATCATCTGCCATGCTACTCTAAATCCAGGGCAGGCTTTGCCACTGCAGTTCTGCAGGGCCTCATAGCCGCTCTAATGCTGTTTAGCTCCAGCCTCCCAACCATAGCTTTGGGATTCTACCCAAATGTAATGACTGCAACAGTGAAACACGAAGAACATAGTACAGTTGTGTACACTTACCATAAATGTAGATGTTCGAGTGTATTCACTGTTGCAGTCCAGGTTACCCACCCGCCATCCCCCTTCTTTCTCCTGGAACTTATCTTTCCTTTTCTGATTTATACAACCTATGTGGTGTATTTGCTTGTAGATGAAGATAAAGTTTATATTGGTGTATGTATGTATATATATATGTATATATATGTGTGTGTATATATATATATATATATATATATATATATATATATATATATTTGGCTACCCTTCAGGGGGCACCTGACATCTGAGACAAGAAAAACTGAAGAAAATGGCGTCGGCTGCATTTGGAATTCAGGCCGACTGAGGGCAACCTGCCAGCAGGATTACCCAAATGTAATGACTGCAACATTTGATGCACTCGAACATCTACATTTATGGCAAGTGTACACAACTGTACTTTACCCATCCACTCGTCAAGGTTTCTCTTGAAGAGTGTTAGTGAGGGGCTCTGCCTAATGTAGTTAGGAATTTTGTTCCAAAGCATGGGGAGTCTCTGTGACAGGAGTCTATCCCTCCAGCATGTTCTATTTATTGTTGTGGTGAGGTTTAGCTCACTAGAGCGAGTGGCTCGCAGTGACTTGGATTTCTTTAGATGGAGCATGTCCATCAATTCTGAGTTGGACATGGCTTTGTAAGTCAAGCAGCGATCACCTCTGTGTAAGCGATATGCCACTGATTACTGCCAGAGTTTTTCCAGTCGGGCTGCATAGGACATATGTTTGAGGCCAGTAATCCTCTTGGTGAGGTACTTTTGTGGTCTTTCCAGCTGTTGGAAGTGTCTTGTGAGGTAAATCCCAAATGGGGCATTGTACTCTATGATGGGTCTGATGAGTGACGAGTAGAGGGGCACTATAACCTCTTTATTTCTAGATGCGAACCCTTTAGCAATTAGATGGGCTACATAGATGGATTTTTTAACTACTTTGGCAATATGATTGTCAAAGGAGAGATTACCATTTACCTGGGTCCCCAGATTTCTTATTACCTCTTCTGTATTAAGGGGGCTGCCACCTATGTAGTAATTCATGGGTATTTTGTTTTTCCCAAACGGGATGACTATGCATTTTTTGGCATTTAGCTTGAGACCATGACTATGACACCAGGTGTCTGTCTCAGTAAGGCCCTTTTGGAGAATGTTTGTGTCAGCCGGAGAGTCAGTTATGGCTCCCAGTTTGCAGTCATCAGCGAACTTGGTTAGCCATAGTCCTCCTGTGTTTGCCTGTACTTCTGATAAGTATATGCCGAACAGTAGGGGTCCCAGGACCAAGCCTTGTGAGACACCACTTGTGACTGGTTTAGAGTCGGACCTGGAGCCCACTATTCTTACCATGTGAGTTGTCTGTAAGCCAGTTGGCAACCCATCTCATGACGTAGGGGTTTATGTTCAGGCTGGTGATATAATTCCCGAGTGGGGAATGGTGTCAAAAACCTTGGCGAGATCAAGGTAGGCTGTGTGAACCACCTTCCCCTCATCTATGGCCTTGGTGACTGTCTCGAAGAAGTCAACCAGGTTTAGTAGGCATGATCTATCCTTAACAAAGCCTAACTGGGTCGAATCAAGTGTTTGGAGGTTCCCAATGTCTTTGATAATGAGTTCCATGACTATGCGCTCCATAGCCTTGCAGACCAGGCTAGTCAGGCTTATGGGGCAATAGTTACCAGGGTCAGTTGTGGCCCCTCCTTTGTGGAATGGAATAACCATTGCTATGTGCCATTCTATGGGCACATAGCCTATGGAGAGCCTGAGGTTTAACAGTATGTTTAGGTGGGGGGTTAGTTCGTTCTGTAGTTCGTGGAAGACACAGCCTGGGACACCATCTGGCCCCATTGACACTGTGCTTTTGGCTTTTGAAAGGGCTGTTTTCACCTGTGCGTCTATGATTTCCGGGATACTACACTTTTCCGGTATTGTTGTGGGCCCTTTTGGGGGTGAGAGGGGGGTGAAGTTTGCACTGAATCTATCTGCCAGGATGTTGGCAATATCAGTAGGTTCAGTATATTTTGTGCTGTTTTGCACTTGCTCAGAGAATATCTGTGAGTTGCCACTTAGATTCTTGACATAGCTAAAGAAGGCTTTGTGGTTATCTTTTGAATCCTTGGCTATTTTTCTTTCGAAGTTAGCCTTAGACGATTTTATGAGGGACCTTAGTTTCTTACCGATACTGATCAGGGCTGTCTTTCCTTCTTGGGATTTGCTTTTGTTCTGAACTAGTTTCCTCCTTCTATTGTATAGCCTGTTTATGGCAGGGGTCCACCACACTGGTTTCCTTCTCTTAGGGGAGTGAGTCTTGGTTTTGCTAGGGATGGCACGATCCATGCATCCTTGTAGGTGCTCATAGAGTGCATTTGTAAAGGTTTCTGCATCTTGGACACTGTTATCCTTTAGCATGAGGGCTGTGAAACTTACCATCTCTTTCTTAAGTAAGGTGAAGCTTGCTATAGAAAAGTTTTTCACTGTGGTTTCCTTAGTTGGGGGTGGTTGCCTGGTGTGGACATCCAGAGTGATTACTTTATGGTCTGATCTAACCAGTGACAGGTTGACCTCCGGTGTGGGACACCTGTCGCCCATGTTGGTGATGACCAGGTCCAATAGGTTTTCACATCTGGTAGGGGAGCTTAACAGCTGATCCAGGGCATTTGAGTTGATAAATTCCAGAAAGCGCTGGACCTGGGAGTTTGTACTTGAGTAGTTTTCCCAGTTAACGGTAGGGTAACTGAAATCGCCCAATATCAGGGTGTTTGGTAGGACCTTCATGTTTTGTCTCCAGAAAGGCGGAGTGGTGGTCCTGGGTCATGGAGGAGTGATTTGTAGCAGGCCACAATTTGCGTTGCAGATTTGCCCGATGTTAGTTGCACATGGATGATCTCAGAGGTATCATACTTCTCCACTAACTTGGAGGTGTAGGTATCCTTGATGAATATGGATACACCCCCTCCTTTTGTGTTTCGGTCCATGTTCTGTGGCTGAAATGTGTGGTATGAGTTGTAGCCCGGTAGTGCTGGGGTGCTGTGTAGCCTTGAACCAGGTTTCAGTTACTGCACAGATGTCTACGTTCTCCATACTGAGGAGTGTTTTGAGCACGTGCATTTTGAGATTTAAAGTCCTGGCGTTTAGTGGCATAACCATCAATGTTAAGTTGTCAATCTCGCCTTCATTCTTGCTGGATGGGTTTGGAGCTGATCCTCTGCTCCGACTCGGCCAATACTAAAGCTCGAGAGATAATTCCACCGGCTCGAGGCTCCCCTATATCCCACAATGCTAGGCGGTAACTACTTAGATCTCATTTGCCGCTATAGCTGACGAGGTGCTTTTCTACCGGCTCAGGCAGGTGAGTTAGAGTTTTACCATATTAGGTACTTCTTAACCCCCTTTTTTGTTTCATACCATAACCTTTTAGTTTAATTAAGTATTTAGATAAATCGACCCCTGTTTTTCAGGTCTATATTCCCTTTCTTCCCTTATCTTGTAGGCCTTCGGCCCCTCCCTTCCCCCAGTCCTTTAGTGACTAAATTAGTTGTTTTTCTGTTAAGGGCTTGTGTGTGTGTGTGTGTGTGTGTGTGTGTGTGTGTGTGTGTGTGTGTGTGTGTGTGTGTTTCTGGCTTGTGTTAGCCTTAATAATTTAATAATTTCTTCAGTAAAAGGTATGTCTGTAGTGTGTTTGTGTTGTTGTCAGGCACTCCTTTTTACGATGTCAAAAGACAAGGTCTCAGGCTTCAAGAAGTGTGACTCGTGCTGTCAGAAAATGTCTCTGACAGATGGTCACACTTCTTGTGTGTATTGCATGGGGCCTTTGCACCTGCAGGACTCTTGTGCTGTTTGTCATGGTTTTAGCCCTAGAGTCCTGCAGGAACGCAAGAATAAATTAATCTTGCGGGGCTTATTAAAGCCTGAAGGCCCCCCGACTCAGTCTGTGTCAGGGAAGCCTTCCAAAACTTTCAAACAGTCGGCTCCGGTTTCAGAGTCGACTGCTGGAAAGACAAAGTCGGCTTCGACATCGGCTCCGGCTGGAGCTGATGTTTTCAAGCCTCATACTGTTACCGGAGCCGAGGCTGATAAAACTCCGTTGGCTCCGATACTCTTATCGGAGCCACAGTCTAGGAAGAGGTCCAGATCCCCCACTATCGGCTCCGTGCATTCGGCGCCAGGATCCCCTCTTCTTTCTGAACGGAGCCATAAAACTCATTCCTCACGGTCTTCCAGGTTATCTGACCATGATTTGCAAAGGGTAGTGAGTAGACTTCTCAAGTCCGAGGCACTGGCCCAAATGCTGCATAGCCCGACTCACCAGTCAGTGGCTATTTCCGTTCCCCAATACATTCCTCCTCCGACTCCTTTGAGTTCGGAGCCAGGGCTTGTCGGAGCCATGACTGTCGGTGCGTCGGATCCGATACCTTCCCTTTCGGCTCCGTCATCTGCTCTGATCTCCTCCTTGGAGGGATCTCGGCGCCGAGCTTCCCTCGTCGGCTCCGAGGGGGCGAGTGGCATCGGACCCTTGTCCGACCCCGCTCTCCCTCTTGGGGCTTCGGCACTGGTGAGTTCGGCTCCGACATCGGCTTCGGAGCCGTCCCTGTCGGTGCCGGGGGAGGTCCTTGTCTCTTCGGAGCGGGGGCCTCTGGCCTTGCCTGACAGGGGTGCCTTCGAGGTCATGCAGAGCGTGCTAGAACCAGGTTCTGCCCCACAGTCGGCTCCTTCAGCCCTCCCATCAACAGTGCCTGCGGTGATTTCTACTCACCCCCTTGTCGTAGACCCCAGAGAGCCAACTCCTCAAGTTTCCCCATTGGGAATTTCCTCCTCTTCCGAGGCCTCTCCTGACCCGGCAGGAGATCCCCCAAGGAAGAGGCAGTGCAAGAGGAAGCACATTGACTCCCCTGAGTCTATCACCTCTGACACTGACTTAGAGGAATCCAAAGGTTCCCCTCGATCCCCCTCTGAGGATGTCTCCTTTGCTGACATCCTTGAGATCCTGAAACAGAGGGGGAACTGGCCAGCCCTTAACCCTTCGGAGGATGAGTCAGTGTATCTTGAGGCATTTGGCTCTCACCCTTCTACCTCCTGGGTGTCCCCTCCCTTTGACCCCGTTATGGAAGTGGTGGCAAGGAAGGCTCCTGATTCAGTGGAACCCACCCCGAGGAGACCATCTAAATTTATTACTGCCCCTAGAGATAAAGATTTTTTTGTTCAAAGGTGTCCCTGTTGATGCCATGGTGGTGGCTGCGGCCACTAAGAAGGAGTTAGCTGATCCTTCGGTTCCTGTCCATCCTCCTAATAAGGAATCTAGGACCATGGACAGGTACGGCAAGTGGATGTTCTCATCAGCGACCTTTTCAATGCGTTCGCTGAATTACTTATGCCACTTCACTCGTCTCCAGAGAGATTTACTCAAGGATATGGGTGAACTGATAAAGGATCCTACAGCTGAGGGGTTCAAAGACACAATGAACTCCCAGTTGGCAACCTTGAATTCCATCGTTAACTCCTCCATGCGGCTGGTCTCATATGCGGCAGATGGGGCGAGTAGAGCCGCAGGCACAGGTGTTGCCTTACGACGTCACGCCTGGATGCGGCTATGCAACTTTGCGGACCCTTTCAAGGCGTCCTTCACCAATTCTCCCTTTGATGGATCATCCTTGTTTGGTCCACAGGTGAAGGATAGATTGACCAGGTGCGAGGTAGAAGGTAAGACACTCTCTGCTGTAGGAGTCCGTTTTTCTACCCCTTCTAGACCCTATCCCAAAGGTCAGAGGGGAGGAAAGATGTGGTTCCCTAAACAATCCCAGGGAGTCTCATCTGACGCACAAGGCCGATTCCCCTCTAGAGGCAGAGGGGGGAATAATAATAGACGCCGCCCTAGAGGCAGAGGAGGTCCGCAAAACCAGGGTAGCAGAGAAATGTTCTCTGACAAACCCTTTCAGCATCCCTGAGGGGCTGCCCGGCTGTCCACCTTGGGAGGCAGTCGGGGGAAGGTTATCCCTGTACCCAAAAGCCTGGCTTTCCCTTACTCAAGACAAATGGGTACAGTCGATCATATCTGAGGGTTACAAAATTCCCTTTATTCACATCCCAACCCAAAAGATCCCTTCCAGACATTCCACCCGGTCTAAGGGAACAAGCAGCATTAGAAATTTCAAAGCTGCTATCAAAAAGAGCTATCCAATCAGTCCCGGCAGACCAGCAAGGATCCGGAATCTACTCCAAATTCTTTTTGGTACCAAAAAAACAGGGGACTGGAGACCCATACTGGATCTCAGCTACTTAAACAAGTATGTCAGGAAAACAAAATTCCGGATGGTCACGCTACAGTCCATTCTACCCTTCTTGGGTCAGGACAATTGGATGTGCTTGATAGATCTTCAGGACGCGTACTACCACATCAAGATGAACAGATGCTCCAGGAGATATCTCCGCTTCAGGCTGGGAGCCAGTCACTACCAGTTCAGGGCCCTGCCCTTTGGTCTCACTACAGCCCCCCGTGTGTTCACCAAATTCATGGCAGTGGTCGCGGCTCACTTGAGACATCAAGGATTCCAGGTGTTTCCATATTTAGACGACTGGCTCCTTACCGCCACCACCAGACATCAGCTTCTTCTATCCAGGGACTTCCCCATCCAATCTTGCCAAGCTCTAGGCATTTTGATAAATTTCGAAAAATCTGCCTTGTCGCCTTGTCAATCTATTACCTTTATAGGTGCCACCTTAGACACACTCAATCTTTCAGCCAGACTCACAGAGCAGAGTGTGTCAGACATTCGGAACCAAGTTTCCCTTCTCTTACAATGCAACAAAGTCAAAGCCAGACTAGTTTTGAAGGTATTAGGACTCATGGCAGCAGCTATTCCCCTTCTTCCCTTAGCTCGCTTTCCCATGAGGATCCTCCAATGGATGCTGTTTACTCAATGGTCCTTTCAACAGCTCCCGATGTCCCATACCATATTGATAACTCAATCATGCAAGAATCAACTGTCTTGGTGGATCACATCACATCAACTTCTCCGAGGAAGACCCTTCACTCTTCCCCTCCCAGTCACCATGTTGACAACAGATGCCTCCCTGATCGGGTGGGGGGGCATTATTAGGGCAGGACAGTCCAAGGCACGTGGCAACCTTTCGAGTGCCACTTGCACATAAACGTCTTAGAGATGAGAGCAGTGCTTTTAGCGTTGCAAGCCCTTCACGACTCTCTTCCCACTGGGAATATTGCAATTCAAACGGACATGTCCGTAGTGTGGTACATCAACAAACAAGGCGGAACCAGATCATACCCTTTATGTCGAGAGGCACTCAGACTTTGGCAATGGGCGATCTCTTCTCAGCGTTTTCTGATAGCAACGCACATTCCCGGGAAATCCAACGTTATTGCAGACAAATTGAGCAGGGCAATTCTCATGCCCCACGAGTGGTCTCTAAAGAAATCAGTTCTAGAAGAAGTATTCCTAAAATGGGGCCAGCCTTGCTGCGATCTTTTTGCTACTCCCCAAAACAGCAAGTGTCACGACTTCTTCATTCTCTTCCTGTTACCAGGCCATCCCACCAGAGATGCTCTAGTCCACGATTGGCCCCGGGGACGTTTCCCCCCTTTCCACTGATATCTCAACTAATTCAGAAAGCCATCGCCTTGAGAGTGACAATGATCCTCATTGCCCCTTACTGGCCTCGACAGATATGGTTCCCCTTTCTTCATCATTACCTTTTGGAGCAGCCTTGGCATCTGGACCCAGTACCAGATCTGATAACCCACCAATCGGGTCAGCTGCACCAATCTCTGCCCTCTCTAAACCTCACAGCGTGGTTTCTCCGATTCCAACCTTAGAAAGGCTTCCCTCAATATCTCGCTCGGTCCGAGATATCTTGATAGCCTCTCATAAATCTTCTACCCGGAAGATTTATAGTAGCAAATGGAAACGCTTTTCCTTTTGGGCAACGTCAAAAAACATATATCCCTTTACAGCACCTATCCAGTCTATTCTAGATTTTCTGGCAGAACTCTTTCATTTAGGATCATCTGCATCTACCATTAGAGTTCAATTGGCTGCCATATCTAATTTTCATGTTGGTCTCTCGGAGTCTAGCATCATGGCTCACAAACTCTGTAAAGCCTTTTTAAGGGGCGTATTTCTTCTCAAACCTCCAATCAAAGATCCCCCGCCTCAGTGGGATTTGAACTTGGTTCTGGCATCTTTAATCCTTCCCCCCTTCGAACCGGCGGCTTCATGTTCTCTGAAGTTGCTTTCTTGGAAGACACTTTTTCTGGTAGCTATAACTTCAGCGAGAAGGGTATCTGAACTCCATGCTCTGTGCAGTCGTCCTCCTTACTTAGTGTTTCACAAAGACAGGGTATCCCTCCGTACTAATCCATCCTTTTTGCCTAAAGTTTCCTCTCAAATAAACCTAAACCAAATTATTGATCTCCCCGTCTTTTTCCCTAACTATTCAAACAAGTCGGAACAAAAGCTACATTTTTTGGATGTTCATCGCCAACTTAGATATTACTTAGACAGGACTAAACAATTCAGGAAATGTAATCCATTGTTTCTGTCATATGCGGAAGGGAAATTGGGCCTTCCAGTTACTAAAGTATCCCTCTCTAGATGGCTCACCTCTACAATTACCTTAATCTATGAGATCAGATATCAAAAACTACCCTCAAGACCTAGAGCTCATTCAACTAGAGCATTAGCTACATCCGTAGCTTTTCAGGATAGGCTGCCAATAGATTCCATTTGTGCAGCAGCCACCTGGGCTTCTCTTCATACATTCATTTCACATTACAAATTGGAGATGGTTTCCAGAAGCCGTGCCAATTTTGGTTCCACTGTTCTCAAGAGTCTGTTCCGATAGGCCACCCGGGATAAATCCAGCAAGAATGAAGGCAAGATTGACAACTTAACATTAAGAAGTTATGTACCTACCATAACGTTCCATGTTAGTTGTCTTCTTCTCGCCTTCTTTCTTGCGTCCCACCCTCCTTCCCCCAAGCCTGGACAGACCGACAGGAATTCAGTTTGTGTTCTTCCTCTGGAAGTCATTCCCACACGTTCTTCCACCTCTTTTATCCTTTCTGGGGTCTGCGATACTTTTTACGCAGATTGTTTTGAGGTGGGTTTCCCTACTCCATTCTATGGAGACTAGGATTGCTTGGTATAGCTATCAAACGAGATCTGAGTAGTTACCGCCTAGCATTGTGGGATATAGGGGAGCCTCGAGCCGGTGGAATTAGCTCTCGAGCTTTAGTATTGGCCGAGTTGGAGCCGAGGATCGGCTCCGAACCCATCCAGCAAGAAAGAAGGCGAGAAGAAGACAACTAACATGGAACGTTATGGTAGGTACATAACTTCTTCTTTTTTTTTTTTTTTGTGCTGTTTACGGACGTGGGTTTGACTTTTGAGCCTTGCTTAAAAAAGGCACTATGGGGGCAGAAAGAGCCTTGGCCAGTATTCAAAAGCCTAGGGGTGACAGGTGCAAGCCATCTCTTGCGAAGCAACGAGGCTTGTCGACCATGTCGTCCCAGACTGACAGACACTGGATCCCCTTTGAATGGCACCAGAAGCGTAGCCAGTTGTTGAAATTGATCATTTTTTCTTTATAGTGTGGTATCATTCTTGGTGAGGGCAGGATGCTACTCAGGGTCATACCCGCCTGGGCTACATGATCAGAGAGCTCTTCCATGTCTCTTTTCATGTAGTCCAGGGAGGTACGTCTCAGGTCATTCACACCAACATGAACAATGATAGAGTCATATTTGTACTTGTTCTAGAGTGACTTGAGTGCTTGTGTTATGTGGCGGATTCTGGCTCCCGACAGGCAGGTAACAGTAACCTTCTCCTTATCCAGCCTAGTGAGTGGGGACGTCAGTGTGTCTGACTATAGAGTCGCCTATTACTAGTGTGATAGGTATGTTATTTCGCCTTAAGGACTGTGATTGTACGGCACACTGATTTTGTGTTTTATGTGTTGTCTGGTTTGTGACGGGAGGTGCAGGTTTTTTAGGTGTCTGCTTTGAAGGTCTCTGATGCTTTTGCAGGTTTTTATTTAGAGCCTCCGAGTATGATTTTGTGTATTTATGTGTATTTTTTTGCCAGTGCTGGTTTAGTATGTCTTTGTGAGGCTGGAGGTGTGGTGAAAGTGTTAACCTTCTCCTCATGACTGCCAGTTCCAGTCTTGGGTGGAGAGAGCTTAGCCTCCAATTTAGCTATATAGTTGCATCTCTCGCATATGTTAATGTTTTTTGGTAGGTGGAGAGTATTGTCTGTGTACGTGAGGCAGTTGTAACATTGCCTCAGGATACCCAGGTTCACCAGCTGGACTGGAGAGTATACCTGAAATTGCCCATTGGTCATGCCTGAATAGTAGGATGAGCAGCTTAGTCACTTGGTTGGTGAAGGGTGAATGAGCCTTGCCCTGCTGGGCAATGAAGTGTCGGGCTATATTAGTGCTTGCTATTAGGTCTGAGCAAGTGCTGGACTGTAGAATGCTTTTTAAGTGCTTAGGTTGAGAGTTAGACTACTTTCAAGGGAAAAACTGAAGAGGAGACTTGGTGGAGCTGGGAATAATTTAGCCCTAGCTAACCAGCGCTGCCCAGACGTGCAAAACCGTGCAAATGCGATTTTTACAGCAGGGAAATGAGAGAGAAATTAGCCCAAAATGGCCTATAAGCTACTAACATCTGGGCTGGAACCACTTCTCCAGGGACAGATGGCTGCTCAAAGCTCCCTCTCTCACAGGTGAACAGAGAAACCTCCTTCTATCCAAGTAAGGTATGGGCATCTCAGAAACTTGTAACACAGCTCTGAATTCAGCACTAGACTGAAAACTGGACTATACTATTTTAGAAAGATGGGAAACAAGGACATTTCTTTTGGAAAAGATAAGGCAAAAACAGTAAAAAATACACTTAAAACAGCTTTAAACAACTACAAACAGCAAAAAAATACAGTTAAAACAGCTTTAGATGACTACAAGCAATCAGAAAAGGCTTTTAAACAAATTACCCCATTAACCAGTAAAAAAATCTCAAAACTGAGCCCTGTTCCTGTAGTCTTCAATCAGACAAGTTCCAACTGCACACTCCTGCCACTGGGGTGCAGGCGAACCTTCTCCAAAAAAGAAGGCCTGGATTAGTGCTCAAGTTATACAAACAAAGCCAGATTCAGCAGGTCTGAATCTAGTTTATGCGACAGCAAATAAGGCACACCAATTTCAGCAAGAAACAATTCAAATATGCAGGCACTATAAGTCTCTAACCAGAAATTCCCAGCTCAGAAGGGCATAGTCCAGCCTCTCCTCCCACAAGAGTGCAGACCACAAACCTTCTTAATGTAAAATGACTGGCCTGAAGCCCAAGTACTTAAACCAGAACTAATACACTTTTAGAATAACAGACACTGAGCCTTCAGTTGGCAGTTCCCAACTTAGGATGTAAGCTACCTGTACTGCCACAACAGTGCAGACCACAAACCTTCTTAATGTAAAACAACTGGTCTGAAGCCCAAGTGCTTAAACCAAAAGGTTTAGAATGATAGCTACACTTTACTCATTTTCCAATCATACATTTTCCAAAAAGGAAAGTTACTCCTACATATATGGACAAATGCCCCAGATACAGTTACCTCCACAGGCTTTGCTCATTCTGAGTTGGGTTTAATTATGGTGAAACACATGGTAGAGTCTGTGTTCAGTCATGCGTCTACACCATCCTTTCTTGTCCCATCTCAGCTTCTCTCCCAGATGTACAAAACAGCCTGCGGACTCTCATTTAACTGATTTTATTAGCTTTAAGAAAAAAGTGCCCTGGCTACCTGTGTATAGATTTTGCATTATTACAGTTAAGTTGAAGTGGAATGCATTTACTTGTATTTCCTTCAGTGTAACAGTCTTAATATATTTTCACTGAGAATACTTGTTGCTTCTCATTTAAATACTAACTTTACTGCTTCTCCATACAATTACTTCATGGTTCAGTCATTTCTTGATTGCTTGTGCCTGCAGAGACAGTGCAGAGCTCTGGTGGTAAATAAAAAAAAAATAGCTAATATTTTCGGAGTTGGCATTACATAGTTCACTGATGTTTAGATGAGCTATAATTTACCTGATTTTAGTGTACATGTCACCTGTATGCATTGCACCAAGGAGGCCACCATATTTAATGCATTGTATGATCAGGTTATCTTCAGTCTCTTCCCCTTAGCAGCTGAAGATCACAACTTAATACTGTCTATATCTTGGAAATGAAAAAATACTTCACAAACTGAATAAACATAAAAAAAGCAGCCGATGTAACACCACAAACTCTATTTATTAAGCGCTTTTTGTCCAGCACAGTGGTTGGACGACTTCAGATAAAAGAATCAACTTCATAGACACTCTTAAATGTTTCAACAATCCAGTCATGTGACCACTGTCTTAAACAGCTTAACAATGTTCAATTAACACATCACTTGATAAAAGTTCTACCATAGTTAAAAATACAGAGTTAAAAGCCCTGACGAAAGAACAATATAATATGTCTAGCTTTTGTCTTGTGATAGTATAAATCCCACGTATATTACCTTTGAAGTACATCCCTACTTTAATATCACTGGTAATATTCGTCACAGGTAAGATTCTTGTACCTCACATTTAAAGTACCTGTACATACTGCACAGAACTACTTAGTGTAACATACAGTTAACTTCAAGTCATTTATTCACCCATTATTCAGAAAAAAAAATAACTTGCAAATACATTTTCATTTCCTGTATTATCCTTCTAAACACTAATGACAAAGTGGGAAGTTGTACATTACAGTCTTCAACGGATTTAAAATAGTCCACATACTTTCTGTATTTTTTGCTCATCAATTCCTGCATTAGCACTGTTCTCATATTCAAACTACATCTTTTGGAAATGTCACTTTACAGTTCATCTGTATATTTCCTACTTTCAGATTCTTGCTGGACCTCTATCTTGATCACCCAGCACTTTTGTCTGGTTCACGTCCAAGGTGCTACTGGTCTGATGATGTCCTTTTCATTCATTCCTCAACTCTTGTGTTTCAGATCCAACTCTGATGCTTCTATCAGTTCCTTGGATCCAAACTCTCGAGCTCCTTTACCCATAATGCCCCAACAACCTAACATACCTCAGATCTTGTTTGCCACCTTTCAGCTTCAGGTGCGGATCCTTTCACTGACAAGCTTTTGAGAGTTTTGCTAGCATGTTCATGAATTTAACTTCAAATTTCTACCTTAATTTCATTCTCTCTCCTACCTCCCTGGTTTTCCTGCTAGTTTTCCTAGTGTTTTTTTCTATACAGATGTTACTGATTTTTTGGTACTTCTCCTTAGTACCATTACTGGTACATTGCTATTCAAAATTTCTATATTTTAAACCCTTCTCTACTTGTAGTATTTCTTGCACTACTTTTATTGATAGTTGCCATGAAAGGCGATACTGCCAGCACAGCTATCTGGAAATTTGTAAATAATTATATGTCATTGCTGAATATCGAAATTATTTATTTAAGATGCTTGTATTACAAGTGTTTTAGAACTGTATGTCGTGTATATCAAATTGGTGGTACAGAAGTTTGAGTTGGAAAGGTTTTTGCAAGGTGCTGTTTAAAATGTAACCACAGTGTGCCTACTAGAAGAGAACAGAAATGTACATGCACTATTGTAACTGTTTGTTTAAATGCATATATTTTGACAGTGGAAACTGGAATACAGGAGGTTAACTTCAGTCCAGCAAAACTTCACAAAAATAGCTGAAATTAAAATGTTCATCGTGTTTCACTGTTGCAGTCATTACACTTGGGTTATCCTGCTGGCAGGCTACCCGCATTCGGCCTGAATTCCAAAGTCCTGGTCCGGCGTCGGTTGTTGTCGCCTCTTTCCTGACGTCAGTGCGCCAGGGGTATATAAGATGCAGCCAACACCATGTTCTTCAGTCTTTCTTGCCATGCGGTGCCCGAAGCAAAAGCAGTTTGCAAGTGCCGGTCGGCCGACTCCTGAGATTTTCGAAATTGAATTTCAGATCCGAAGTCTTCAATAAAGCTAAGTACCCCGTTGCGGAAACTTTTTTCTTGCTCCAGACCGATGTCAGAAAAAGTTAACAATTGTATTTCTTGTGGGAAGCAAATACCTCATAAGGATTTTCATTCTTACTGTATTCCTTGCCTAGGCCCTGACCACGACGTTACTAGTTGCCGGTTTTGTGCTAGATTTAACCAACGCACTATTAAGCATCGGTACGATTTTGCTTTTCATTACTTTGGCCGAAGGTTTAACTATATAATGCCGTCAGAACAGCCGACGACCGGAGTTCATAAAAAGCACAAGGAAAAAGAAAAGGACAGGCATCCGAGGTCCAAAACCGACAACGAAGCCTCTTCTAGGCCAGTCGCCGGTTTGCCAGTTCTCAGTGAGGCACTTTCGCAGCTCCTGACACCCGCTACCTCGGAGCCACAGGCCGCCTCCGACTCCCACGTGGAGACAACTAGGCCTCTGGATACTCAAGGTATTGGGCCTTCGGAAACTAATCCCTCAGATGGGTTCAGAGCCGCTGATCAGGCATCGGCTTCTGAGGGTGTTTTCAGACTTACACAGCTTTATATCAAGCCAACTTCAGCATCCAAGACAAAGGCTAAAACAGCTTTAAAGACAAGGAAACAAGTACAGCATTCTCCAGGACAGACTTCCATGCCTATGAAACAGATGCTCAAAAAGGCCGAAGACCTAATTACTTTGATCAGGGATTCCCATCCCCCTCCTGATAAGAGGCCTAGTCAAGACACTGAATATGATTCCTCTGATCAGGTTTCCATTTCCTCTGACTCCTCTTCAGAACAGGGATACTCTATTCCTCCCTATGAGGATTCTGATGCTGAAGAATCTATTTTTTCAGCTTCTCCTCCTGAGGATTATTCCTGTGAGGAAACCCTGCATACCATGAGGGATCATTTCCACTGGGAGAGCCAGGATTACTCAGAATCTAAAAAAAGGCTCAGAGACTTTCTTTTACTACCTCAGCACAGACCTCTTGCTATTCCACCTGTTCTAGACATTGTAGATGGTGTACCCATTTATCCCGCGTAATGTCTTGTCAGGCTTTTGGGTACAGTGAAAGTTTTCCCCCGACTTCCTCCAGAGGCGGGCAGGTGGGCAACCCTTCAGGGATGCTAGAAGGGCTTGTCAGAGAAAGATTCTCTGCTGCCCTGGTTCTGCGGACCCCCTCTGGCCCCTGGAGGAAAAGTCACTATGTGAATCAGGCGAGGCTCCCTGGGATTTCTGAAACCACATTTTTCCACTCTACTGACCTTTGGGATATGGTCTGGAAGGAGTGGAAAAACAGACTCCCACGGCAGAGAGAGTCTTGCCTTCCTGTTCACAACTAGTGAGAGTGTCCTTCACCTGTGGTCTAAATAGAAATGAACCGTCAAAGGGGGTGATGGTGAATGACGCTCTAAAGGGCTCCGCAAAATTATACAGCAGCATCCATGCGTGTCTCCTAAGGGCCACGCCTGTGCCTGCGGCTCTACTGACACCATCGGCTGCATAGGAAATGAGCCTCCTGGAGGAGTTAACCACTGAATTAAGGGTCGCCAGCTGAGAAGCTACTTTAGCTTGAACCCCTTCAGCTTATTGATCCTGGAGGGTATCTCCAAGCTCTTTTAAGAGATCCCTATGAAGCCTGGTAAAATGGCATAAGTAATTCAGTGACCTCATGAAGAAGGTCGCTGAAGCAAACATTAGCTTCCCATATCTGTCCATAGTCCTAGACTCCTTGTTAGGAGGATGGACAGAGGAAGAAGTTTCTGCTAATTCCTTTTTAGTGGCCGCTGCTAGTTCCATGGCATCCACGGGAACACCCTTTGTAAGGAACTGTTTGTCAGGGGGTGTAGTAATAAACTTGCCGGGCCTCCTCGGGGTTGGTTCCACTGTATCCGGGGCGGACCAAGCCCTTCGAGCCACCACAGACATTAGTGGATTGAAGGGGGACACCCCCAGGAGGTGGAAGGGCAGGAACCAAACACATCCAGGAATACGGATTCATCCTCAGTAGGGGCTAGGGCAGTCCAGTTCCCCCTCTGCCTAAGCATTTCTAGGATGTCCGAAAAGGAAACATTGTCAGAGGGGGATCTCGGGGACCTTTCCGATCCATCCAAATCCGTATCCGAAGTGACAGACTCAGGGGAGTCAGTGTGCTTCCTCTTGCACTTCCTCTTCCGAGGGGCATCCTCTGAATGATCAGGGGAGGCCTCGGAAGAGGAGGAAACACCTAGGGCTCTGGAGCATCGGTTCCCCACGCTTGGGGTCTGGAGGAGTGACAGAGGTTGACGCAGGCACTACAGGGGACGGAGTCATTGGGGTCGAACGTGGTGCTGACTCATGGGCCAGTACCCTCCTCATGAAATCAAAGGCATCCCTGCCACGATGCAAAGAAGGATCCAGCTCCAAGAAACCGGAATCCTCCTCCGCACCGAGGGGGACGGCTCCAAGGCCGATGTAGGAGCAAAGCTCACCTGCGCCGAAGCTCTGAGAGGGAGAACGGGGTCGGACAAGGGTCTGATGCCACTCGCCCCCTCGGAGCCGAAGAGGGAGTCTCTGCGCCCAGATCCCATGACAAAAGGTACCATCGTGGGGATCAGAGCCGATGACGGAACCGAAGGGGAAATGGTTATCGGTGCCAACGGTTCCATGATTCAAACCCCAACAAACTCTGGCTCAGAGGAGTCGGAGGAGGAACATCGATGGAAGCGGACGGAGCCAACACCTGTTGAGGAGGGCTGGATAACATTTTGGCCAGTGGCTGCGATTTCAACAACCTACTGACCACTCTCTCCACATCGTGGTCCGAGAGTCTAGAGGACCGAGAGGAGTGGGAGGATCTATGACTGCGGTCAGTCTGCAACAGGGGAGACCGAGGGGCCGAATGTATCGACTCTAGAGACGGGGACCTCGGTCTCTTGTGGGTCCGAGACGGCTCTGAAGATGCTGGTGGGGCCGACTAGGAAGCAGCCTCCTCGGTTCCAGCCGGAACCGAGGTAGTCAGTAATGTTTAGGCCAATGATGGCTCTGAGCTGGGACCCGACAATTTGTTCGGTTTAGGAGATTTCACTGGCTGAGCCTTGGCCGGTGAATCCTGAGTCTTAAGGAGACCCCTTAATATCAGCTTATTTTTGCGCTCCTGCAGAACCCTTGGGCTGAATGCGTGGCATACAGCACAAGAGTCCTGCAGGTGCACTGCACCTAAGCAATAGGCGCAAGAGGTGTGCCCATCTGTCAGAGACATTTTCTGACAGCATGAGCCACACTTTTTGAATCCAGACACTTTGGATTCTTTAGACATATCTAGTCTTACACAGAAAGTCTTTGGCCAAAGGCCCAACAACGAAAACTTACAAACACTAATCTACCAAAAACACAATAACTACAGTCAAGAAGTTTATTTTTTTTTTTTAATAGGAAGCCTCTAACTTAAACGGCTACCTATGAAGTCAGAGAGACTAAAACTAAATAGAAAACGTTACAATAAGAAGAGAGAGGAAAGGGGAAGGGGGAGAGGGGAAGAACTCTCTAACTTAAACGAATTCTAAGGGAAAATACAATAACACTAAAAACTACAACAAGCTAGTTAACAATAAAGTCGAAAGACTAAACTATCAAAAAATAACCCCTAATTCGCTAGAAAAAGTATTAAACTAACTTACAGTAGCCTGAGCCAGTAAGAACGAACCTCGCAGCTGAAGCAGCAAATGAGATCTGGGTAGCTAGCGCTAGGCATAATGGGATAAGGTGTAGCCTCGAACCAGTAAACCGCTCTCGAGCTATAGAAGATAGCCGAGTCGGAGCCGAGGGTCAGCTCCGATCCCAACAAGCAAGAAACGAAGGCGAGATAGACAACTTAACATCTAATTTTCTCCTCCTAGTTTCTTTGCTACAACAGAAAATATCATTTTTTTTCTGCATGCCCTTTCTTCAAGTGCCAACTCGACTATTTTTTGAAACAGTTCTTGAAGTCTCATTCTCCCAGTGGTTCCTTAATTTCAGTCTCTGATTTCTGTGTGTGTTAATCATTTCCACTGCTGGAGTAACCTTCAGGCTATTGTGTTTCCTTTGCAGAAAGCAATAACTAGCCAACGTCAGGAAGCTCTGCCCCTCCCCCTATACGCGGATTCATTCTGACTACTTATCTGCTGATTGGCTAATGGAGGTGATGCCTTCCTTGTCTAGTTTCTTCTTCTATGAGAACAGAAGATTACAGATTTGTTGCGTCTGTGTTTTCATGAACCTACACCGGTTCCTCTTGATCCTTCAGCACTGTAACTTGCTTGACAGCCAGCCTGCTACGCTTAAGAAAATAGATTGCATAAAGTTCCTCAGTTTTAGTGTTTTTTTATACTAATCCGAGGTCTGAGCCAGCTTTTGTTTTTCTGGTTAATAGCAAATCCCTCTTCTGACAAGGATGAGAAAGCTTTTGATAGACTTGGGGGGGAAAAGTGTATTCGTCTGCATCATTCGTTTTTAGAAATCTCAACTGTCAAGCTCATGTGTTAAAGTTAATGCTTGCCTCTTTTGAGAACATGAGGAATATGGCATATTTTTCCTCTTCTGATGGAAAAAAATCTTTGTATAACCCGATTACTTCTGGGTCTCAAAAGGCTACCCATGGTGTAAAATGTGCTTATGATTTTGCTGATGGCACTTCAGGACTGCTACTACTGGAACTGTTATGAGGAGGTTTGGTGTGTTACATTCTCTAAACCTTCTTGAAGATGTCAACAGCTTAAAATGTTGAATTCTTCCTTTGACAGTTTTTGGACTCTGTGCTGTAGAGGTCCTCAAGTGTGATGAGAGAGGTAAGCTGATTCAGGAAATTTCTCACATTTTTCAGCTTTCTTTCTTCAAGTTTGTCAAGGTGTTTAATGTTTCCTCTGCAGCCTTTATTAAAAAGCAAAATAGACAAAACACAATAAGCTGCTGATAAGCAGATGTTTAAAAAGTAATAGGGAGTTTTCAAAAAGAAAGGAGGAACCCCCAGAACAAAGGACAGTCTAAAATGTCCAACAGTATTGAGGACTCTTCCCCACCCTAGCATACCAAACCCTTAATCTTTCCAGAAGGTCTGAACCTCCCATTTCTCTCTCTGGCAACAGATGGTTTCAGAAGGATAGGTTCTGAAAGTAATCAAGTTACAAATGGCAGTGAAGTCTCTCCCTGCTTTCTAAGGGACATTCCCCCTTATCTGCCAGATCAAAGGTCCTCTCTTCCCTCTTGTTCTTCAGCACCTTCTAACTTGGCAGGCTGGAGTGATAGAAGCAATCCCTCCTACTGAGGTAGGAGAAGGGCTTTTTCAAGAAAGATTCTGGTGCAAAGAAAGAAGATTCTAGTTGAGTGTTTCTGGTTCTTTCCTTTCTAAACCACTGTTGATACTGCCAAAGGTCAAAATTCTTTCACAGCTTGCTAGCCCTCATGCCCCATTTTTTTCTGACTTTAGATTTAAAAGATGCTTATCATATTCCTATAAAACCAGATTTCAGGTTAAGATTTTCTGTGCCTGCATCCCACTGTCAGTTTTTAGCATTACCCGTTAGTCTTTTGGTGTTTAGCTCCAGTGATAGCCTACTACAGACGGCAGAGTATTTACATTTTTTTCTTATTTAGACAGTGCATCTTAGGTTTTTTCCAAAGTGTTCTAGGGGAACCTACAAAAGTCTTGTTTAACAACAACTGACAGGATTGTTTTCCTTACTTGAGTTTATCTTCCACAGGGAAAAGTAGATCTGTATCTGTATGTATTCCTGAGTTTTTCCACTCAGATTTTTGTCTCGGCCTGGGAATTTCTCAGTATTCTGGGTCTGACATCTATGATTCTCATGATTCCCCTGGCAAGACTCCACATGAGGAAAAATTCATTAATGGCTAAAATCTGTATGGTTACAATGTCAACACTTGCTGACTTTCTAGAGTCTAGTTTTGGGGTTTCGTCTTTCCAGCAGAGAATCTCCCTTTTCACAATTTTGTCAGAATCCTGGTCTTGGGGTACAGTGTCCATGGGTATAAAAATGCAGGGTCTTTACAACAGAAAAGACTGATCAAAACATACGAGTAAGAGATGTTGGCACTTAAATGATTTCACCACACTCAGTCTGCTGTGGTCCCCAGTGCCATTACAAGTCTTTACAGATAACCCGACAGGGATGTGGTACATAAACAAAGTGGAACCAGAACTTGTTCTCTGTGCAGACTGGCCATGGTGTCCTGAGATGTAGGTTTTCAGTGCAGTCTCACTGTACAGGCGTCTTACATACCATCTGCATAAAATGTTTTGGTAGGCAAGCTGAGCAGGACTAGTACAGAACTCACAAATGGAAACTGAATCCAGGGTGGTCTTCCTTGAACATAGCTGTGGGGAACACTTAAGGTAAGTTGTCTTGCCTCGAGTCACAGCAATCATTTGGCAATATTCTGTTATAGGACTCCATGCAAGAATACTTGGAAAACAAATGCATTCTATCTTCCTTGGCAGAAATGTTCTCTACGCTTTTTCCACCCTTTCCACTAATGTCTGGGGTCATTCTGAAGGTTCAGAAGGACTTTCCAAAGTTCATTCTGGTGACTCACTTCTGGCCCAGGCAACAGTTCTCACTTCTGTTGAAAATGGCCAAGAGCTATTATCACAAGCTTCCTCACAGACTGAACCTGCTCACACAGGAGAAAGGGACATCTGATGCTTCTAGACCCCCGAAATCTGCAACTAACAATTTTGGATGATTGGCTCTTAATACCTTTTAGGCATCTGTTTTCACTGGATGAGCAGAAGGTATTGAAGGAGGCAAGAAAACCTGCTACTAGAAAATGATACATTAGTCAATGGAAAATATTTTCTAGCTGGAGCCAAGACAAAGATCCAGCACTTTTTCAGGGCAAGTGTCTCTCTGATCTTACATTATTTGTGTGAGTTGTTATTCTGTGGCCTTTCCTTCTTCTCCAAAGTCCATTTGTTGACCATTTCAGCATGGCTGCTCTCCATTTGAACCTGCTACTCAGGCTGAATTGAGGTTATTAACATGGAAAACAGTGTCACTCATTGCTGTGATTTCTGCAAGGAAAGTACCCAATTTGCAAGTTTTTATGGTTGGTCAACCTCATCTCATTTTCCAAAAAAATAGGATTTTCTTGACAAAGTAATCTTTCATTTATGCCTAAAGTGGTATCCAATTTTACTTTGAGCCAAGCTATCCATCTCCCTGTCTGCTTTCCAGGACCTAAAAATGAAGGCGAAAGGATGCACCATATCTTGGCTGTACACAGGCAACACAGGTACTGACTTGACATAAAATATTTCTTGAACTCTGTTCAGTTCATTTCTTGTGAAGGCAAGAAAAAAGTGAAATGTGTCAAAGCAGACTGTTTACAAATGGTTCTCTCATACTATTACTTTTTTTGTCAAACCCACCACAACAGGCCATTTCCATGCAGAGTCCAGGCTCATTCTGCCAAGGCCTGTGCATCATCTGTGGCTGGTTGGAAAGGATTGTATTTAGAAATATTCAAGAAACAGCAACTTGATCCACTGTGCATACTTTCACAAAGTATATTCCTTTTCCAGGTCTAGAATAGGTTTTGTTAGGTCCATTCTCTAAGAGCTCCAGTCAGCTTATCCTGTTGTAATCTACACACACAGCTAGGGCTCCTGCAGTAGTGATCAGTATGGTGAGCATAGTACCGTTGTGTAAGTAAAATTACCACAATGGTAGAAGTTCTAATGATCACTGCTGCTTCACTCTATTCCCCTTATTTGTGTATGTTTGTGTTGCTAGGGTGAGGACTTCTAACTTTAGTTTCCTAGTATTGATCTGTTGGGGGTTTAAGTTTCCCTCTCTCAGTTGGCATGAAAACATTGAAGGACTTTGTGCCCAAACCTTCCACTGACTTATGGCTGAAAGACTATTCTTAGATATCCCCCATCCTAATTAGTACATATCACTATTTCAACGGTAATAGATGAGACATAGAGGTGATAGAACCATTTACCCTTATTTAAGAAGTCCACATACTGGTTGCAGGCATGAAGACAGATCAAAAGGTGATAAAAGCCCTTACCAGGCCATAATTCTTATCACAGTCAGGTATCTTGCTACTTTACATCCCATTTCCTGTCAAGCTGTCTGTTCAGAATATATTTATGTCTATTGTACATATAAAAAGGCAATGAAAACTCAACTTTAACTGTGACGGAAGAAACAAAGTACATTTAGTCATTTCCTTATTTCCCACAGCCTTACTAGTTATGTCAGGTACTCAACCAAGTAGACATCCACAAAGTCAACTTTCTTTTTCATAAAACCATTTTATTCATGTATTCATCCCAAATATCTCAGGTAAGTTAAAAAACCTTTGTATACCTCTCTATCACCAAATGACCTTAACCCTGTCCTCTGTCAGTGGTCTTTTAAAGTAACTAAAACTTCAAACTAGATTTATTCTTACAACATAATGCAGCAAGCACTACCACTCATTGACATGATCACCCCATTATTCATGCACTATAACCGTACATCCACTCTTAACTTTTTGCATTATTCCCTGTCCCATGTACAGGTCAAAATAAGAAACTGTAATACCACCTGCCCATCTATACCCAACTCTTACCAAAAAACAAACAAACATTAGGGGCAGAGAAAAGGCATGGCAAATACAGAAAATCTAAGTTAATGATGTCACAACTTGCAACAACTATCAGCAACTACAAACACCAGGTTAAAAACGAGCAGCTCACCCTACTATTCAGGCATGACCAAAGGGCAACTTCAGGTGCACTCTCCAGTCCAGCTGGTGAATCTGGGTATCCTGAGGCAATGTTACAACTGCTTCATGTACACAGACAACCCTCTCCTCCTACCACAAAACACTAACATATGCGAGAGATGCAATTATACAGCCAAACTGGAAGCTAAGCTGTCTCCACCCAAGACTGGAACAGACAGTCAAGAGGAGAAGGTTAACACTTGCACCAGACCTCCAGCCGCACACAGATCTACTAAAACAGCACTGGCAAAAAATACACAAAATCATACTCAGAGGCTCTAAATAAAAACCTGCAAAAGCATCAGAGACCTCCAAAGCAGACATCCAAACAACCTGCACTTCCCGTCACAAACTAGACAACACACAAAATACAAAATCAGTGCGCCGCGCAATCACAGACCTTAAGGCAAATAACATACCTAACACACTTAGTAATAGCTGACTCTATAGTCAGGCACACTGAATCCCACTCACTAGGCTGGACAAGAAGAAGGTTACTGTTAGCTGCCTGTCAGGAGCCAGAAACCGCCATATAACGCAAGCACTCAGGTCACGCCAAAACAAGTACAAATATGACTGTGTCATTGTTCATGTTGGTGTGAATGACCTGAGATGTACCTCCCTGGACTGCATGAAAAGAGACATGGAAGAGCTCTCTGATTATGCAGCCCAAGCTAGTATGACCCTGACCCTGAGTAGCATCCTGCCCTCACCAAGAATGATACCTCAGTATAAAGAAAAAGTAATCAATTTCAACAATTGGCTAAGCATCTGATGTCCTTCAAAGGGGATTCAGTGTCTATCATCCTGGGACGACATGCTCGACAAGCTGCGTTGCTTCGCAAGAGACGGCTTGCACCTGTCACCCCTAGGCTTTCGAATACTGGCCAAGGCTCTTGCTGCCCCCATAGTGCCTTTTTTAGGCAAGGCTCAAAAGTCAAACCCACCTCCATAAACAGCACAGTTAAAAAAAAAAAAAAAAAACGAGGGTTATGCTACTCAATGCCAGGAGTTTAAATCTCAAAATGCACGCGCTCGAAGCACTCCTCAGTATGGAGAACGTCGACATCTGTGCAGTAACTTGAAACCTGGTTCAAGGCTCCAGAGAGCACACCAGCACTACTGGGCTACAACTCATACCGCACGTTTCGGCCACAGAACAGGAGGGGTTGTATCCATATTCATCAAGGATACGTACACCTCCAGGTTAGTGACGCAGCATGATACCTCTGAGATCATCCATATGCAACTAACATTGGGCAAATCTGCAGTGCAAATTGTGGCCTGCTACAGATCACCTTCCATGACCCAGGGCCACCACTCCACCTTTCTGGAGTCACTGGAAAACATGAAAATCCTACCGAACACCCTGATATTGGGCGATATCAATTACCCTACCATTCACTGGGAAAACTACTCGAGTACAAATTCCCAGGCCCAGCGCTTCCTGGAATTCATCAACTCAAATGTCCTGGATCAGCTGGTAAACTCCCCTACCAGAGGACCAGTCACAAGTGGTGTCCCACAAAGCTTGATCCTGGGAGACCCCTACTATTCAGCATATGCTTCTGAGAAGTACAGGCAAACACAGGAGGACTATGGCTAACCATGTTCGCTTATGACTGCAAACTGGGAGCCATAATTGACAATCTGGCTGACACGGACATCCTCCAAAAGGGCCTTACTGAGACGGACACCTGGTGTCAAAGTCTTGACCTCAAGCTAAATGCCAAAAAATGCATAGTCATCCCATTTGGGAAAAACAAAACACCCACAAATTACCACATAGGTGGCAGCCCCCTTAATACAGAAGAGGTAATAAGAGATCTGGGGACCCAGGTAGATAGTAAATCTCTCCTTTGACAGTCCTGTCGCCAAAGTAGTTAGGAAATCCTTCTATGTGGCCCATCTAATTACTAAAGGTTTCACATCTAGAAATAGAGGTTGTAGTGCCCCTCTACTCGTCATTCATTAGACCCATCATAGAGTACAATGCCCCATTTGGGATGTACCTCACAAGAGAGTCGAGAGACTATTAGTGCATGGGGCCAACAGTAGCGAAATTAGGTTATTTCAAGAAATCATGGAAGTTATTCTGACCAGCAACTTTGTAATGTTCGACAACACGATTTGCAAGCAACAAATTGGTGTGGCTATGGGTTCACCATGTGGGAGGAGCTATGCTAACTTGGTGCTGGCTAGCTGGGAACATAAAAACATTCTTTCAGATAATGAGTGGTCTGACAGAATAAAGATGTACACAAGATTTTTGGATGACATTTTTATACTGTTTAAGGGTACTGTATCCAAAGCCCAGAGTTTTGTGCAACATCTTAACAGCAGCACCAGTTTTTTCAAGTTCACCCACACATATCATGAGAATTCCATTACGTATTTAGACATTGAGTTAAAAAAGAACATAGAAGAACAGCGCTATGTAGCCAGGATCTACCGTAAACCCACATATTCTAACACCATGCTTCACTACACAAGTTGCCGTCCTATACATCAGAAAAGATCTGTACTTAAAGGACAGCTTGTCCGTGAAGCAAGGATGGTGACTGATGAAGTAACTTTCCTTGAAGAATGTGAGACACTTAGTTATGTTTCTAAAGAGAGGTTACCCAGACACATTGGTCCTTGATTTAGTAAATGAAGTCGTAAACAAAAGGAGAGAAGGGTTTTATAAACCACTTCTTAGACCTACTATTAGGTCAGTCACCTCAGAAGAGGATGTGAATTTGGAAGTAACCACTAATATATATCATGATTGTACACAAACAGTAGGTGTAGCTACTAGAAAGATTTCAAGTAGTTTTGTCACTTCATTTTGTTTGGAAGTCAAAGCAGTTGAGGTTATATTTAAAAGAAACCGGAGCATCTTCTTGATGATGGAACCAGATGTGTTGGAGAAGTTGGGTAATTCACCATCTTTTATCTACAGGAAGAACAGGAACTTGAAACAGATCTTAGAAATGGAACCCCAGACCTGTAGTAGATCTGGTGGTACATTTAAATGTGAAAACTGTAACTATTGCAGATATATAGCAACAGGGACAGAATTCACAGCAGGTTCTTTAAGGTAAAAACTAAGGGTAGATTTAACTGTAACTCTAAATCCGTTGTCTACCTGGCTAGTTGTATAGCCTGTCTGGCATATTATGTTGGTGAGACAGAAAACTAAGAGAGAGGATTTATGAGCACACATACCATATTAGAAAAAAGTCACATTCTAACGCATTGGCAAGGCATTGTGCTGAACACCCAACACACCATTTTCACTTTAGAGTGATTTGTCAGGTTACTGTTAATCTAAAAGGGGGTCCTTTTCATCTAATTTTGGAAAGACAGGAGTTGATTTGGCAACTGCATATCAACTCTTATAACCCCCCAGGTTTGAAGGAAGTCACTTTGCCTGTATTCTGAAATTAAAGAGCCTAATGTGCTAGACAAGTCTTTTGTCTAAGTCTTTTAAACAGTTCTGTTTGTAGTTGAGTAAAAGAATGCAGGTTTTTCGCTTCATGTTTTAAATCTTTTAAAAATATGTCTCATCTTGCATCTAAGCTTGCTTCACCCTTGTTGGTGATTTGTGAAAGTATTATAGTTGAGTCGATCAACACTGGTTAACGTTGAAATTGCAGTCTCTTATTTTATTTTAATTTATTTTGAGTGCCAAGTTCTTTTAGTCCACTTGGAGTGCTCTTGTAACTCATAACAATGTGTTTATAAACTTTTACATTTTTATATATATATATATATATATATATATATATATATATATATATATATATATATATATATATATATATATGTGTTTTTTCCATAGTTTTTTCATCATTTTTATCACATATTTTAAGAGTTACACTCTGTCCACCTAAATGCAGTGATTTAATGTGTCTTTATTTGTGCACAAAAGCAGCAGTACATTTTTGTTCTTTACAGGTTTTCACAGTTGCTGTTTTTGTATTTGACTTGTTGCTGATGTGTCCAAGCATAATTACTTAATTACTTATGCAATACCATTGATTAATGTTTTTTGAAACCACTATGTGGTCTGTATTAAAGTGAGCACTTGTGCTACTGTTGTAGGTCTGAAGAAATCTTCTAAATTAAGACGAAAAGCGCTTAACCGTTTATTTTGTATTATACTGTTTAGTTGCAAAGTAATAAACCTGTTTTTACTTTTTTTCACTTTGGAGACTTTGTGTCATTAAACAGATCCTTTTAGGAGAAAACAAAGCTGTCTTTCTTCATGAGTAATTGGTTTAGAAGTTAATTATTATGAACCGAGAGAAAAGCTAGAGAACAATATTTATATTTAATGGGAAAAACAGACATTCCAAGATTTGCAAGCGAAGACTTGCTGCAACAGTCTCTTCCATAGAGCAGACTGTTGTGTAGGAAAATATTTCCAGTCTTCTCACTCTTTCTCTTGTGTTCTTAAATCCAGTGGCTGCCATGTTGTCCACTCTTTATGTAGTCTGACCAGATAGCTGCGTTTCACTCCACTTTCATTGGCTCTCAGATATTTTTATGGAGGCACTACCATTAAACAAATTAAATTCATTTACCCTTCCAACGTAGTCCATAGACCCATAATACTGAATACCACAGTTAAACTACAGGTGTAGCCAGTTATTCTCTGACAAAATCTCACATAAAATTTGACCCCCTTAGTATTTTAAGCTGGTTATACATTGCGTGTCTCAACCTGCAGTGTTTTGCAGATTTTAAATCTAGACACTTATTAATTGTAGTGCCCGTTATCTATGCAATTAACAACTAAGTACCCATTATCTATGCAATTAACAACTAAGCCCCCCCTCAAAAAAAAAAAAAAAAAAGGAAATATTACCTGTCACCAGAGAGCCTTTTTAGCTTCATTCTTAGCCAGTCTGGTAGCAGTTTTTCTGAGATAGTGTAGTAACTGCCTCGTGTTTTCTGCCAACCCCCTCATAACACTTGCTGGCCCACCTGAAAGAGCTGTACCCACTGTCAGTAAACTGCACAACAACACTACAGTCCCACAGCACCAAAGTACTCCTGCATATGGTGACTTAGTACATTAATCCTTGTTAAGCCTTCGAGACTTTCTACTAACTTACCTCAGGCATTTTGCAGAAATACTAACATCACACCCACATCTGCACTCTTATCTGCTGATGTTGGGAGTCATCTGTTAAGGTCCTGTAAGTCTGCAGCCCATTCTAGATAGGCCTTGGTCATTAGTGACTTGTTTGGAAGACCTATAGGCACAACACTTCTTAGGATGGCAAAGAATAGGGTGACTATTTGTTGCTTCTCTGGTACAAGAATTAAAGATGTTAAAAGGAGCCCTTGGTCTCTGCACTATCCCCATACTCTTGTTAAGAGTATTTGCCCCCTTGTGGGTGAATGATCATAGGCATGCCACCCTAGAGGCTGTCTAGATGAACATTAAGCTCTCCACTCATGGTTTCAAAAAGGACAGGGACATGCAGCATTGAGCAACATTCTACCATCACTAGGAAAGATGCCTAAATTCAAGGTTAAAGTAATTGACTTCAGTAACCAGTCAGCTAGTAAATTTGTGTCATTTTTAAAAGGATCCAATCTATTTCTGCATGGAATGAAGTGGTCAGGTTATGTTAGGGAATGCATGGAATGAGATGGTCAGATTATTTTTAAGGGGATCCACTGAACTTCTGTATGAAAAGAAATGGCCGGGAGACCCACCTGCTGTACCAGAGTGGTGCACATCTTCCAAACATTGGTTTTCACATATTGGCTAAATTTTTTGATACCCCGTAGTGACTTTACAGGCAGAGTTCACCTGTCAACACAGCAAGCGTAATCTGGATAATGTCAAGGTTAACACTACTGAACATCAGAAGTATAGACAACAGTATGCCTGAACTTGAGGCACTTCTTAACTTACAAGCGCTCAACATTTGTGTAACTACAAAAACATTGTTCCATCATAGTGATAGCACTCTGCATTCCAGAGTACAATGCCTACCATGCTTTCAGAACCCCTGTCAGTTGTAGAGGGAGTGTTTGTACTTCACACGATAGAAATTTGAAGCTGTTTGAAGTACTAGTTGCACTCAAAATTTATTATAGCAATAACCCACGCCTAGGTGTGGATAATGCTGGATTTACCCACGGTTGGCATGGTTTGGTCCCGAGGGTGAAGCCCGAGGGACCAAACAAAGCCAACCGTGGGTAAATACAGCATTATCCACACCCAGAAGTGGGTTATTGCTATTATACCATGACATTATTTAAGAAAAGAAACTATTACTTTTCTTAAATAATGGCATAGTATAATGCCTGTTTACTGCCCTTCCGCAGATGTCTGGCATCGCGGCAGTTCTGATGTACTGCGCCTGCGCGTACATCAGAGTTGAGCAAAACGGAGAAAGCAAGATCTCCGTTGCTTTTTACTGTTTTCGCTATGTTAAATGGGTTTAACATAGCGAGACAGTTTTAAAATAAGCAACGGAGATGTCCGTTGCTTATTTTAAAACTGTCTCGCTATGTTAAACCCATTTAACATAGCGAAACAGTAAAAAAAGCAACGGAGATCTTGCTTTCTCCATTGCTTTTTTTTAAAACCTGTCTCGCTATGTTAAATGGGTTTAGCATAGTGAGACAGCTTTAAAATAAGCAACGGAGATCTCCGTTGCTTATTTTAAAGCTGTCTCGCTATGTTAAACCCATTTAACATAGCGAGACAGTGTTTTAAAAGTAGAGTTATACTAATGGAAAAAAGTCCGGGCGACCGGACCTTTTTCCATTACTATAACTCGATTTACAATGTGCACGCTGGCTAATCAGCGTGCACGTTTTGGGGGTGTCATGGTATAATACGTTATAACTAATTATAGCTCAGTATTTATCTCCTCTTCAAAGCATGCAGAATACCTTAACTGTTACAAAATGTTAACAGTTAAATATATTTCTTATGGATGACTTTTAACTAACTGCACATAAACTGGCAGACGTACTTCAAAACACATGCCTAGAAATTTCTGGACTTGAGCATTTGAACAAATTGCTCCCTTACCCAGCAGAGCTGTTCATGTTCTTGATGTCATCTCAGAAATATTTGTTGGAGATATACCACCTCTCTCGTTACCTCTCTAGTCAAATCTTACTATCTTGCTGTGTTCTTTATGAAAACCTGTTTTAAGGCTCCTTATATGTTCTCTACATTCAGGAATTACTCCAGCACCTGTTTACTATTTACTAATCTTATTGATAATTACAAGTGTTATAACTCCACAACAAACCTTGTAATAGAAGCTGCTACCTAAGCTTCTGAATTTTACTGCCTGTTGGATAGATGCATTGAGGCATCCATGCCATTATGATGTAAGCATAACTTCTGGTTTAAAGCTTGATCTGGTAGTTCACTCATATGGATTAACAAACTCTATAATAAAAAGAAAAAGCTCCTGACCATCACTAAATGATATCGACTTCATCATTATGAAGAGGATTTAAAATTGTGCAAGCCTCTCGGACTTAACATTAGGAAAAATAAACTCATGGTTGCAACTATTTCAAAAGACAACCATAAGTCTTCCTCCAGCTATATTAGGAAGTATAGAAGTAATAAACAATACTGTACTGAACTTATCTGCAGGGGTACCATCTTCTCTGACCCTAAGGACATATTCTTGCTGATAAGTTTTCTTGCAGCTTCACTCTATCCATCCCCCACCCCACCCCCATACATATCTCTTTGAGATTAGTTTTGACCAAGTCCCTTTGGCACTATCCAAAGTTAAAAATGTTTCTTCTGTACGTCCTGACATTATACTGGAATGTCCGCAGAAAAAGTGTCGTCAAGCAACACTCCCCCAACTCTTTATGTCTCTGAGGTGCGGAGAATGACAGTTGTGGTGTCCTGTAAAGATTGTCCCTCTTTTTAATATTAAACACATTATGGTGGGTTATTACTAGAAAAATAGAAGGATATTTGAACAGATTTTCTGAGTTTGTGCGCCTGCACAGTTTTGTATATTTGAACAGATTTTCTGAGTTTGTGCGCTTGCACAGTTCTGGATATTTGAACAGATTTTCTGCATTTGTGCACTTGCACAGTTTTGGATATTTGAACAGATTTTCTCAGTTTGTGCGCCTGCACAGTTTTACATCGTTTGCAACTGCCTAGGTATATCTGGCTTGCCTATAAGCAGTACCCATTTTACAGATTTTTGGGAACATGGAATAAGGCTCTCATGTTTCAGACATAACATCCTGCATTAGCACCCTATAAATGCAAGACCTGCATTGGTTCTTTCCAGGAGTAGTTCCACTATTATCATTATCACAAATTCTGGTTGAGAAAATAAACGTAGTAGGTAAACCCAGATGTTATGATTTACTGTTAATAGAACTGCAAATCTTCAAAAAGAGGTCACTAACTGTATCTAAATACATTTGTATTTTATTGAAGTTCCTTTTGGTTTCATAAGAACCAAGAATTGCATTTGACTTTAATATAGTGGTTTCATCTCTCCATGTTTTAAAGTGATACCAGCAAAATTAATACATAGTCTTAGAAGAATGTCAGTTGAGTACCCATCATCTTTGTGTGGTTGTTGTAGTTATTCCATTCTCCATACTTTCCAGATGTTTCCATTCATGACCTATGAGGGAAAACTAGTTCACAGTACTGAGTACTGTACCGTCCTTTACCAAAGACGTCTGTGAACATTTTCTGGCACTGTAAGTGCTGTGTTGCTGTCACCTCTTTGAGGTTGAATTGTCATAATAAAATGACTGCTGTATCTTGCATACCATATGTTTGGACAGATTACCAGTAAACCTTGTGGAATTAAGCTTTTTGCCTTTGTTTAGTAACTCTCAAACCAGGAAGTGGTATAATGAAGCTTTTTTTTTCTTTTTTAGGGGGCTGCTTATGTGGAATTCGATGTGCATCTTTCTAAGGATTTGGTCCCAGTCGTATATCATGATCTAACTTGTTGTATATCAATGAAGAAGGTATGTTAATGGTTATAGCTTGTAGTTTGGTGTTAACTGAATTTTTGCTTTTCTGAAAACAGTTCACAATGTTTTCATAAATATGCTGCCCTTTAAACTTTTTTGTCTTGGATATTTTTCCTTTGGAATACTGTATCGCACACTATTTTCTTGGTGGCAGAAGTAGACACTATGGTCTGACATTTAAGTCCATTCTCCATTCCTCTTCTCCCTTCGTCCCCAAGTTAGAGTGCCCTTCTCTATCTGTCCCAAGTAGTGTTGAATGCCCTCATAATTTCTCTGCACTTCCCATTTCGGTAACATTTGATCCTCAATCTGTGCCATGCAAATCTGTTAACATTTCTTGAGAGTAGTTTGTCCCTGCAGTCTGTTGTCTATACCCCTTCTTTCCCTTTTCCATTTTGTTCAATACAGTGCTGCCATTTCTCCTTGTCGTGATCTTGTGCACACACTGTTTCATATGGTTATTACTCTTCTAGTCTCTGTTCATATCCTGTCCCCTCCATTCCTCTCATTCCTTCTTTTCGCTTTCCTCTAGACCCTCTCCTGCATCTTGCTGCTCTTGGCCTTATCCAATGCTGCTTTACACAGTTCTCAGGGTGTCTAACTAGGTCCTGGTAAAGCTGAAGCATTGCCTTTTTTTTGCCTGTGGTGTTTACTATTTGAGGATTCACACACTCCACAATTCTTACATCTGCTGCTTTTGTCCTCTCACTCTGCTCCCTGTGGATCAGGCCAGGTTCCCCAGATCCTTTTCTTGGTTTCTTACCATCAGTTCTACATCTCCTAGTGATATTTCACACCAGGGTTGCTGTGATCCAGGTACAGTTTTTTTTTTTTTATTTATTTTCACTGAACTTGACACCTGTTAGCTTTTTAAACACTTCACCCATTTTTACTGCTGTACCTAACTTTGTGTAATCAGAAAGATTTGTTCTCTTTTCCCTCAGATATTTGATGCACACACTATGGAAAGAAAGCGACCCAGACCTGACCACTGTAGTAGTTAATTTGACACTTTCCTTATTCCTGCTGTGCAACTGTCTCATTTCTTTGCCTTGATCCTGTCCCCAAACCCTCCACTTTTCCTATCAATTGCCTTAGTGAAGGCATACCAGAACTAAAAAGAAGATGTTCTTCGTGTTTCACTGTTGCAGTCATTACATTTGGGGTAATCTGCTGGCAGGTTGCCCTCAATCGTCCTGAATTCCAAAGTCTTGGGTCCTGCGTCGGTTGCTGTCTTCTCTTCCATGTCGTCAGGGGTATAAAACATGCAGCCAACACCATTTTCTTTAGTCTTTCTTGCCACGCGGTGCCCGAAGCAGAAGCATTTTGCAAGTGCCGGTCGTCCAACTACTGAATTATTCAAGTTTGAGTCTCAGAACCAAAGTCTTCACTAAAGCTAAGTACCCCGTTGGGGAAACTTTTTTCTTGCTTTTTACCGATGTCAGGAAAAAGTTAATAATTGTATTACTTGTGGGAAGCAAATATCTCATAAGGATTTCCATTTATTCTGTATTCCTTGCCTAGGCCCTGATCACAATGTGCCTGGCTGCCGGTTTTGTGCTAGATTTAACCAACGCACTATTAAGCGTCTGTATATTTTTGCATCAAAGTATTTTGGAAACCGATTTAACTACCTAGAAATGTCGTCGGACAGCAATCCGACTACCGGAGTACATAAAAAACTCAAAGAAAAGGACAGAGAAAGGCAGTCGAGATCCAAAACCGACTATGAAGCTTCTCCTAAGCCAGTCGCCAGTTCGCCGGTACTCAGTGAGGTGCTTTCGCAACCCCTTATATACACACTACCTTCGAGTCGCAGGCCTCTACCGACACCCATGTGGAGTCCGGCATGTTGCAAGATACTCAAGGTATTAGACCGATGGATTTATCTCCCTCGGATGGGTCCGGAGCCGCTGAGCAGGCACCGGCTTCTGAGGTTGTATTCAGACCTCAACATTTATATATCAAACCGACGACAGCTGCAAAACCAAAGACAAAGGCAACTTCTACAACTAAAAAACTGACGCATGAGCCATGTGCACAGGCCTCTATGCCTAAAAAAACAGATGATCAAAATGGCTGGAGACCTTATTACCTTGATCAGGGGTACCCATCCCCCTCCAGATAAGAGGCCTAGGCAAGACACTGATTATGATTCTTCAGATCAGGTTTCTATTTCTTCTGATTCTTCTTCTGATCAGGAATTATCTATACCTCCCTATGAGGATTCTGATGCTGAAGAGTCTATTCCATCTGCATCTCCTCCAGAGGATTATTCATTTGGAGAAACCTTGCATACTTTGAGGGAGCATTTTCACTGGGAGAGTCAAGACTTCTCAGAATCAAAAAAAGAGGCTCAGGGATTTCCTTCTTCTCCCTCAGCACAAGCCTTTAGCCATTCCCCCTGTTTTAGACATTGTGGATGATGTGTTTTCAGAGTCAAGCTTGACCCCTGAATCCTTACCTCCGGCTCCCAGTAAGCCTAACAGATATTACAGGGTCCCTGACTCACATAACTTTTTATTTAGTAACCCCGATGCTGATCCTGAAACTATTTCACAGGGTCCAAAGGGATTTGAGGCCTCAACAGCAAAAAATCCTACCCCCTCTGACAGAGATTCAAGGGCACTAGACAGATGGGGAAAAAGGTTTATACATCGCAACCTTGGCAGTCAGGGCCTTAAACTGTCAAGTTCATATGCTTAAGTACCAACAACATGTTATGGGATTGCTGAAACAGAAAATGATGTTGCTTTCAGAATGTGCAGAAAATAAAGAATTGTAGGAATTATTACATGCAGCTGAACAAGTTGGAAAGCATACTTTGCAATGTGGTTTTGATTCCTTAGAGGCCTCCTGCAGGGCCGCAGTTACTGTATTTGTGATTAGGAGGCATGCCTGGTTAAAGGAACAAAATTTGATTGATCATGTTAAAGCTAAATTGCTAGATGCACCTTTACAGCATGATTCTCTGTTTGGTATTAAGGCCGAAGAGGTTTTAAAGAAAATGGAAGATAAAGCAAAGTCTATGCAAACTGTTAAAGACCTCTTACAAGTGCAGCCACCAAGATTCAGTAGACACTGGCCTACAAATAATTGGTCCTTTCCTGTGTCAGACAGAGCTCAAAGGGGCAAATCCAGACGCCCAAAGGGTTCCAGATACCAGGCACAAGATTCATACAGGTGAAAGCAATGGGGCACATCTACCTCCAAATCAGGGGGAGATAAAGCGCAAACCTACAGAAAACAGTCCCAATGTCTTCCCTCTGCCTACACCAAGCACTTATCTTTTGACAGCACCCTTAGGGGGGAAAATTAGCACTTTTTGCTCAAAATTGGCAGTTAATAACCCAGGACAAGTGGGTCCCACAGTGCCATGGCTAATCTGCAAAGAGGGTATGAGTGTGTGCCCCCTTGCTGCTGCAACAAACCCAGACATTAGAATTCATAGGAACAGTGTTCAAAACAGTGTCTATGGTAGCTTCACTTTCTCTATCAAGTGTGCAAACAATAAGGAAGCAGGTCAGGAAAATAATTTGTAGTAACGGAATTTCAACCTGACTGATTCTGCAAGCCCTGGGGATCAATGTCAGCACCAATAATTTTAGTTCCTCTAGCAAGATTCCACATGAGAATTTTACAATGGATGCTAGCAACAATGGTCAGTACTTTCTCAGCCCATGTCTGCAAAGATAACAACTCGGGTATGCAAACAATACATTTCATGATGGATGCAGTCAGAACAGCTGTTAAAAAGTCATCCTTTCATCCTCCCTCAGCCCAAAGTCATAGTTACCACAGACGTTTCCCAGATTGGGGGGGGGGGCACTTCCTGGGGAAAACACTCCAAGGCGCTTGGTTCCCTGTAGAGGCCAACCTGCATATCAACTTTCTGGAGATGACAGCGATGCTCTTAGCATTGCAGGATTTCCAGGACTCTCCTCCTCTTGGGACAATTGCAATCTAGACAGACATGTCAGTAGTCTGGTACATCAGCAAGCAAGGGGGAACCAGAGCTTATCCCCTCTGTTGAGAAGCCCTCAGAATGTGGCAATGTGCGATATCTTCCAACTGCTTTCTAATAGCAACACATATTCCGGGGAAGTCCAATGTGACAGCAGACAAACAGAGCAGATTCCTTTTACTATCTCAAGAATGGTCTCTCAACAACAAAGTGTCGGCAATGATCTTCAGAAGGTGGGGCCAGTCTTGCTGCTATTTTTGTTTGCATCTCCCCTAAACAACAACTGCAGGAGCTTCTTTGTCCTGATCCCCCCGAATTATGAAGAGATGCTCTGCTCCATGACTGGCCCTCCGGTCTTCTGTATGCCTATCCTCCAACCTCCCTAATTCTCAAATTCCTTCAGAAAGCAGCCTGGTTGAAGGGTAAAGTCATCCTCGTTGTACATTACAGGCCTTGACAGATTTGGTTCCCCTTCCTTTGGCCTCATCTACTACACCCACCTTGGATTCTGTATCCAATTCCAGACCTTCTGTTTCACCTGAAAGGCATGGTTCACCCGGAGATCTCAAACAGCGTGGTTTCTCCATTTCCTTTAACAGCCAGGCAACCAAAGCTTTCTTCTCCTGTTCAATAAATACTTTTATCTTCACATAAATCTTCCACTTGAAAACTCTAAAGGAGTAAATGGAGAAGGTGTGTTTATTGGGCAGAAGAGAATCATACCTCTTCTCAGCTCTAATTCATTCTGTTCTAGAATTTTTAGCAAGTTTGTTTAATGAAGATGCTAATTCATCAACTATTAAAGCTCAACTTGCAGCAATCTCTAACTTTCATGCGGGATTTCAGAATTCTTCCCTGGTTTCCTCAACTGTGTAAAGCATTTTTGAAAAGTACTCTTCTGTAATGACTCCTGTTTAAAGACTCCATGGGATTTAAATTTGGTACTAAAAGCCTTAGACTCTCCCCTCTGAACCTGCAGATAAATGCGATCTTAAATTTTTGACCCGGAAAACTGTTTTTTTAGTATCAATTACACCTGCTAGAAGAACTTCAGAACTTCAAGCGTTACCTTCTAAGCTCCATATTTGACTTTTCATAAGGACAGGGTCACTTCATGTGCTAATGCTTCTTTCCTAAGGTGGTGTCAGAATCCAACAGTAACCAGTCCATTACCTTTCCAGTATTTTTTCCACAATATACAAATAAAGGTGAACATATGCTGCACTTACTGGATGTTCATAGGCAATTACATTTCTACCTAGACAGAACAAGAGAGATTAGAAAGACTGATCAGTTGTTCCCTTTGCTCATTATAAATTGGGCAAACTGGTTACAAAGGTTAACGCTAGCTATTGGCTGACAAATTGCATCTCCTTTATCTGTAAGGAATTGAATCTCCCATCACCAAAACCATTAAATGCTCATTCAACAGATCTATGGCAACTTCTGCTGTATTCCAGTCTAGAGCTTTTATGGACGATATATGTGCAGCTGCAACTTGGTCAAACCCTCACACCTTTATCACTCATTACAAACTAGATTTGGTCTTGAGGGGAACCGCAGCCTTTGGCTCAACCGTACTCAGGAACATCCTTCCTTAGAGTCCACCCAGGAATTTAGGTAGCTGAGGGACTCAGCCTCATTAGCTGAGGAAGGCATAAATTAGTTATGTACTTAGCATACCGTTTCCATCTGTGTTGCCCATTTTCAATCTTCAACTCTCCAGCCACCATCAACCTTCATTTTTCTTAACTGATTTATGGAGGAATTATCTACCTCAGGACACCTGTGTCCTTTGTATTGTACTTCTTTTATAGGCTTCCTGAAAAGCTGTAAACAAGATCTGAGGGATGTTAAGGGTGGTGTGTTATGGGTAGGGAAGCACCTTAAGAGTTCATTGGTGGCCAAGAAATAGTATAAAGGCAGAGTCGGATCGGAGGACCAGATCTGACCCCATTAGTTGAGGAAGAATGAAAATGGACAACACAGATGGAAAGTTAAAGTAAGTACATAAAGTACAGTTGTGTACACTTACCATAAATGTAGATGTTCGAGTGTATTCACTGTTGCAGTCATTATATTTGGGGTATTCTGCTGGCAAGTTGCCCTCAGTCGGCCTGAATTCCAAAGTCTTGGGTCCTGTGTCAGTTGCTGTCTTCTCTTCCACAATGTCAGGTCGTCAGGGGTATAAAACATGCAGCCGATGCCATTTTCTTTAGTTTTTCTTGCTTCCGATGTCAGGTGCCCCCAAAAAGGTAGCAATATTATATATATATATATATATATATATATATATATATATATATATATATATATATACATATACATATATATAAATACATGCATCAATATAAACTTTACCTTCATCTACAAGTAAATACACCACATAGGTTGTAGAAGATAGTGAAGGAAAGATAAACTTCAGAATGACATGGGGATGGTGGGAGGGTAACCTGAACTGCAACAGTGAATACACTCGAACATCTACATTTATGGTAAGTGTACACAAATGTACTATGTTCTTCGTTTTTCACTGTTGCAGTCATATTACATTTGGGTAGAATCCCAAAGCTATGGTTGGGAGGCTGGAGCTAAACAGCATTAGGTGCGGCTATAAGGCCCTGCAGCACTGCAGTGGCAAAGCCTGCCCTGGACTTACAGTAGAGAGGCAAATGATAATACTTTGTAAAGGTGTGAACAGAACTTCAAGTAGCAGCCTCTAGAATGTCTTTGGTTGGTAGTCCTCTGAGAAAAGCTGCTGAAGTAGCTGCAGCTCTGGTGGAATGAGACCTAATGCCCTTGGGCACAGGTTTACCATGGTGTAAGTAGCAGAAACGGATGCAGTGGCTTATCCACTTTGAAATTGTCTGCTTTGAAATAGCCTTTCCTTCTGATCCTGCAGCATATGACACTAGTAATTGCTCAGTTTTTCTTAGAGCTTTAGTCCTGTTCAAGTAGAATCTTAGCTGTCTGTTTACGTCCAAGGAATGCAGAATTCTCTCCCCTTTGTTCTGCGGATTTGGATAAAATGTTGGCAGATGAATTGTTGAATGAGACTTGTTGTAATTTATGGTTATTCCAAGATTTGAACAGGTCTGTAACACCGGATCTGAGCTATCAGTCTATGCCTAGTTGGGACAGTAATGAGCCAGTCATCTAAATAATGAAACACCTGGAATCCTTGCTGTCTAAGATGAGCTACAGCCACTGCAATGCACTTGGTGAACACCCTGGGGACTGAGGTGTGAGGCCAAAGGGCAGTGCTGTGAACTGATAGTGGCTGGCTTTCATCCAGTCATGCAGATATCTTCTGGATCATCTTTGTGTGATAGTATGCATCCTGAAGATCTGTGGAACACATCCAGTCATCCCTGCCCAGAAAGGGCAGAAAGGACTGAACTGTGACCATCCAAACTTGGTGTATCGAACCAACTTGCTCAAAACACTGAGATCCAAAATTGGTCTCCAGTCCCCTATTTTCTTTAGCACTAAAAGAAACTTGAGTAAGTTCCGGGTCCTGTGGTCTTGTGGGACCTCTTGGATGACTTTTATTTTTTCTAGCAGCTTTTGAATTTCTAGTGCTGCTGCTATCCTGTGGGTGAAACATTGGGAATTTTCCTGAGTAATGGAGGAGGTAGAGGAAAAGGGAATTATATAACATCTAGAAATTTTGTGCACCCAACTGTGTTTTGTAATACTTAGGCAAGCGCTGTGGTGCAGATATAAGTGACCCCCAACTGCCTCCAGAGGTAGGCAATCAGGCCTTCATTCAGGAGCACTGAAAGAGTCTGTCAAAAAAAGAATCTCTGTAGACCCCCTGGTTTTGCAGGCCTCTGCCATTGGGGTGCCGTTTTCCATTATTGCTCCCCCCTCTGCCTCTGGGGGAGTTAACTCCACGTCTGTCCTGGACAGGACCTTGAGACTGTCTGAACCACATTTTTCAACCTCCCTTTGATTCCTGGAAAAGGCCCTATGAGGGGTTGAAAAACACACACCTACTGCAGAAGAGGGTCTTTCCATCTTTTCTCACACTTGGAGAGTATGCCTTTTACTGTGGGGGCCAAACAAAGAAGTGCCTTCAAATGGAGCATTGATGAACAATGACTTTGAAGGACTTCACAAAATCATACAGATTCATCCAGGCATGCCTCCTGATGGAAATGCCTGAACCCACAGCCCTTGAGGCCTTTTCTGCAGTGTGTGAGATGAGCCTCATAAGCAAATTGGATGTAGCCTATAGGTTAGCAAGCTGAGAGACTAATGAAGATTGAGCCTCAGCAGTTCCATTTCCAGAAAGAGATTTGGATAACTTTTTAATCAAATCAATTTTTAGCCTAGTGAAATGTGCTAAATAGTTCAGCAATCTAAGTGCAAATGTCACTGAAGCATAAACATGTTTCCCAAGTCTGTCTTGTCGCCCTTGACTCTCTGCTAGGAGGATGGACAAAGGAACTCTTCACCGAGTTCCTTCTTTGTAGCCACTACTGTAACTATAGCATCTTTTGTGGGACCCCTTTACTCCAATATTCTCAGCATACTGGTGGAGCCAGAATCCTGTCTAGTCTCTTGGGAGTTGGCTGAATTATATCAGTATTTCACTCCGGCTTGGAGACCAAATTAAAAAGCTCTTTGGCGGTGGAGTAACCCAGGAGGTAGATGGACTAGTGCCAAATGCTTTCAGAAATACTGATTCCTCAAGAGAAGGGATTTGGGAAGACCAGCCACCCTTTTGGTTTAGGATTTCAATAATGTCTCCAAATGAGACGTCAGGTGGTGAATTTGGGGACCCCTCCCCTTTATTGAAATCAGTATCCTCAGTGATTGACTCCTGAGGAAAGTCTAAGTGGTTCCTTTTGCACTTTCTCTTTATAGGAACGTCCTCGGTGGAGTGGTCTGGAGAAGTGTCAGAAGAGATCAAAATACCCTGCTGGGTAAACTGGAAGCTTTGGGCTGGCTGTCCCTACAGAGTGGGATATTGAGGATCACGGTTCAAAGTCTTCTGGGAAGTAGAGTGTGGATCCGAGGGGAAAGGACCCCTCTGATCTGCCAGAGGAGAGAATACTCTCTTCACTACCTCAAAGGCAGACTGCTCCGGGGAGAAAGAAGCCAGCGCAGCTAAATAAGAGAAGTTTCTGGCCCATCACCTCCCTCCACCCCAGAGCAGTCCACCCAAGGCAGAAGTCTGAGCTAAGCTCTTTAGTGCCAAAGCTGTGAGAGGAAGAGACGGCTCCAAAAACTTCGAAGTGGAACTCATCCTCTCTGATCTGACATGGAAGTTTTGGCTCAGAGAGTCATCTGGCTCCGAGGATATTGGAGCTGCTGCACTCGGGGAAATTGCCAGACCTTTGAAGACTGTGTTCTCTTCGGATCCAAACCAGATGGACCCAGAAGGCAAGGATCCAAGGGCTCTAAAACCACAGGTTGAATTGGAGAAGGAGCGGTTATCGGTGTAATGGTAGATAAACGGAATGCCTTGCTCAAAGGGGTAGGAGCTGTGAAAACTCCCTTTTGAATTTGCTCCATGAAAAATTTATCATCCTCCCCACATCTGCTTCCATGAGACTCCTTCAGGAACAAAAGAATACCAGGGATGGTGATTTTGAGTGCTTCTCTAAAATGGGTGGGTGCACCCTGGAATTAATCGGATCCAGACTTGTTGAATATGTAGTTTTTGGTAAAGGCTTCGGTTCTGCAGATGTAGGATCCATAGTATGTATGGTCGGATCCAAAGATGTAGGATCTGAAATGTGTGGTCAGATCCAATGATGGTCTGCTCTGTTGTAGCTTTGGATCCAATCTTTTTCTTTCTCCTTGGTTCAGAAGAGAGACAGGGTGGAGAATCAGAGGACCTAAACCTTTTTGATGGGTCTTGAGAGTTATGTTTGGGGGATTTAACCCCTGCAATGGCTTTAGAAAATGGAGATAGCAGTAATCCCTTCAAACTCTGCTTTTTTCCTGTCAGCTAAAGCTTGGGGGTTAAACCCACAACAGTTACTACAGCCCTGTTACAGGTATTCTGGTTGCAATCAGTAGACAAAGTGGGCATCTGACAAAGGCAGCATGTGCCCACACATCACTTTTTTTTTTTTTTTTTTTTTAAACCTGCTGGACCCTTCTCAGCCATCTCTGTAGTTAGAGAAAAGTTGAAGTAAACTTTTTTTTGGTAGACAGAAAAGGAATATGAACTACAAAAAAGAGCTTGTAGAAAAAATAGAAAACAGCAATGTTAATTGCAGAACTTACACAGTGTGTAAAGATGGCAAAAGGAAAAAGATGGGTCTGTCACAACTGTAGAAAAAATTTACAGCCAGAATATAAGAAAGGTTATGGCAGAAACACCTTAAGAAGAAAAGCAAAAATTAAAGATGAAAGAAATAGTTGTTTAGTGGGAGATAAGTTTATTTTTCATATCTCCATCCTAAATTCTTCTCTAAAGACTCAAGAGCTGAATGTGACCATATCTAAAAGCTAAAGTGGCAAACACGATCTGAGGGATGTTAGGGGTGCTGCATTGTGGGTAGGGAAGGAGCTTGAGAGTTTGTTGGTGGCCACAAGCTAGTAAAACAGCAGAGTTGGATCTAAGGATCGGATCTGATCCCGTTAGTTGAGAAAGGCATGAAATTGGACATCAGATTGGGTAATTTTCTGTGAAGCCTATGAAAATCAGTGATAAAACTAAATTGTTTAAAATGATTTACTTCTGTCTATGAAGCTATATTGTTTATTATTCTCTAGTGTTGCCCTGTAGGAAAGTCATTAGGCTTTCTGCCAGGCAATTTCTGTTCCCAAGAAAAGATGTTCCATGGAGGCCCTTTCTAGATTTTTGTAGACTAAACAAGTTTCTGATAGTCCTCACATTCACAGTGCTCCTCTTCCAGGTTCTCTTTCTGTTAATAAGACCTAGAGCACATATAGTTACCATGGATGCATACATACACATCTCCATCTTCAAGGGAGACATGCAAATTCCAGCTTTGGAAGTTCATCCTAATATGTGTTGGCTACTTCTGATTCACCTCTTTGAATTTTAGCTTGGCTGCTGCCCTATATTTTTTCACCAGATATCTAGATCCAGTAGTGGCCCATTGCAGGAGAAAAGGCATTCATATTTTCCTCTACGTCAGTGCTAGTCTCCTACAAGCTATAACCTTTGCACAGCAATACCTGCATAATTTAGGCTTCACCCTAAACTTGCAGAAGTCAACTCTTGCACTCTGTCAGAGGACAGTGCTCCTTAAAAAAAAATCTCTCAGGTGTTCCTCTCCTCAGAAAATGTGTTGCTTGGTCTTCCTTCAGCAAATTTCACAGAAGTAAATACGTAGTAGATGTCAGACAAGTCCTCTGTATTCTGAGACATATGACCCCCACCATTGTAATGGTCCCACTATCCTGCATACATATGAAGGTAACAGAGTGGTATCTCAGGAACTTGTGGGATCAGTATTCTTTCCTCTAGAACACTCAATCCCAACTTATCTTGCTTTAAAAAAGGAATTGAGATAGTGGATCACAGCAGTCAAAGAGGTAGAGTGCATGCCCTTCTAGCTCCCCAACCCACAGCCAGACTCTGACTACAGGTACTTAAATGTTGGTTTACGTGATATGCTAGCATTCCAGACTGCCCTCCAAATCATGAAGCCCTTATGAGTCGCACTCTTCCTGTGAGTTGTGAACACCACTATGGTCATGAGGTATGTCAGCAAACCAGATGCTAAAACGTGCAGGATGGCAGTAAAAATCCAGGAAGTGACTGTAACCCAAAATATGATATTGATGGCAGTTTAACTTGCCTTTTGTGGAGAACCAGTGGTAGAACTGAAGACCATCATGTAGCGGTACTGCTGACAGATTTTCCTATCATTGACAAAAAACAAGGAGGCTTTCGGAGATGGAGCTGTTTGCATCCTAGAGGAACTAGCAGATTAAAAAATTCTGTTCTGGGATCCCCCCACCAGCATGCTTGGGTGCTGGATGCCTTTATCATCTGCTAGTGGGGCAAGTTCCCCTATGCCTGTCTACCCCTGCCCCTGATCCCTAGTGTGATCCAGAAAATAACAGAGGAACAGCTGGTAATGATCCTGATAGCATTTCTTTGACCAAGACAACACTGGTTATTCATCTGTTATTGATGGCCAGGGAGGATCTCTTGTTTTTTCCTCCAAATAGCTGGACCTACTTGGCTCAGAGGGAGGGCAGTCTAGTACACCCAGGGCTGTCAACCTTAAACCTGGCGAGCACTTGTAGTCAACAAGATATGAGATGAACAGTGAGGGAGGCCAGGAAACCAAGAACTAGGAAATCATACAAATGGTTCTCCCTGAAGTGCCAAAGGAGAGATCTGATACCTACAGAAGCAAATGTACCAATGGTCCTTCACTACTTAATAAAATTTTCACACAGACTTGGTCTGTACCTCCATAATTTTCCACCCATCTGCTGTAGTGGAGTGTTTACCTCTGAACCTGCCACTCAGCTGTAGTAGACCAGTATAACACTTCCTGTCAAGGGAATCTTCCATCTTTTTTATGTTGGTAAAACTGAACTTAACTACCTTCTGAACCAGTGTGGTCAGCCCATGTAAAACATCTTTTGTGGAAGACAGTATTCTTGGTGGCAGGCACTTCAGCTAGGTGGGTGTCTGAGCGCTTGTGCAAGAAAACCTTCCTGGTCTTCCTTAGATGTTGTTACCTTGCACACCAATTTTTCATTCATACCAGAAGTTGTGATAAGAGATTTCTCCAAACCAGGTCATTTAGCTCCCTCCCCCAACTAAACCACAGAGCAAAGGGGGGAAATAATACTTCACCTCATTGAATATGCACTGACAATCACGGTGTTACCTAGAAAGAACAGAGGTCTATAGAAAAACTAAAGAGCTACATGTAGCCATAGGAGAAAACAGACGTGGGCTGTTCATGTCTAAGTTGACTATCTGCAAGTAGATTTCCCAGTGTATTATCTTCTACAATTTCCATGGAAAATAGTTACCAGGCAAGGCAAGATCTCATTCTGCTGCTGGACAAATGACCAGCATGTTGGTATTCTTAAAAGGAATCCTGACTAGCAGTAGAGCATGGTTCAGCACAGCAGTCCTGACAGACATCTTGCTTTCTCCATCCTCGGGTGGTGCCAGCCACCCGAGTGATAGGTGCTGACTGCTTTGGGAGTCTTCACTGAAGTTATTACCACAAATGCAGCTTACAAAAACAACATAGCATGGTTTTAGCAACTGTTAATGTTCAGGTGTGGTCACTGCTGCATTCTGTTCTCTCTGCCCTCTTCCCATCTTGGAGTGCAGTACTGGAGTGGGGTCTAACTTTTACTCCCTTCTCATTCTTTCTACACTAAGTCTTCCTGCCCCAAACCATTTTTCTAGAGATGTCTGTCGATACTGTGTCCTGTCCTCCACTTTCCCTCTAAACCTTGGAGTGCAGGTTTGGGGTGGAGGCCAACTTACTCCTTCCCATTCTTTCTACACTATTTTCCAGCCTCCCCCCAAAAAAAACTGTTTGTCTAGATCATTTGAGATGCCTGTCAGTATTGTGATCTGTGTTTCATACAGTTTTCTTTTTCCAAGCATACAGCTTGTATTCATATAGTCTGGGCAAATCTTAAAGGGAAACAAAGAATAGAAGATACCTGACAGTACTTCTGTCTTATAGCAAGACATGGAGATATCCAGATGGCAGGTGAAATATGGCTGGTATAGGGGAAGGGGAAATGCCTTAAAACTCTAACTTAGGGGTAGGATTCTGTTTGTGGCAGAGATGACTGAAATTGATAGTGACTGCACTCAAACATTTACAGTTTTCATTTGTTGATAGCACAACTGCACTTTATAGTCAGATGTATTTTTGTCTATGTAGCAGACTGCTGCGGCACTTTGCTGAGGTATAGAAGATGAGATAAACATCAGTATTGTAGTAACAGGTGCTGTGCCCTTTGAGGCTTTGTTTTTATCTGTTAGTGATGTGCTGAGGAACGTTTAGTTCATAGGCTGGTACTAGGCTATCGGCCCTAGGGCCTATGCAAGCCTAGCCATAACAATTCCCTGGATATTTCTTCCCACAATATTTACTTCTCTGGACCCCTGTCTAGCAGGGCGACTGACGTGATCCCCGGGGTGAATTTCCTATCTCCCATCCAATCATCAAGGTTCCTTTTGAAGAGGGCCAATGAGGCGCTTGCTTGACATGCATGGGCAGTTTATTCCAGAGTATGGGGAGTCTCTGGGTCATGAACCTATCCCTCCAGCATGTTTTGTTCATTGTGATGACAAGGTTTAGATCCCTGGAGCGTGTGGCTCTGAAGGATTGGGATTTCTTTAACTGGAGCATGTCCAACAGCTCAGGGTTTGACATGACCTTGTATGTTAAGCAGAGATAGCCTCTGAGTAGACGATATGCCACAGAGTATAGCTGGAGTTTTTTTTTAGATGGTCAGCATATGGCATCTGCTTTAGGCCTGTGATTCGTTTAGTGAGGTATTTCTGTGGCCTTTCCAGCTGTTGCAGAAGTCTTGTGAGGTACATACCAAACGGGGCAGTATACTCTAATGGGTCTAATGAAGGATGAGTACAGTGGGACAATGACCTTTTTTCTGGATGAAAAGCCCTTAGTGATGAGGTGCACAGATCAAACAACAAAACATGAAAAGATTGTGATGCTTTCTACAGAGCAAGTAGCAGTCACACATATATACATACCTCTCAACCACTTAAAATAAAGAAATCTGGACAAAACCATAAATAAAACTGGGACAACAGACCAAAAATAAGGACAATTTTTAAATATTGCTCTTACAAACTTAGTAAGTTGATAGAACAGGTTTTGCATTAGCATGAATTTTCTGAAGGGTACAAAGTCTGAAACTCTTTCTTACTTCAATCTTTAACAGATTTGCCACTAATTTGCCAGAAAAAACACAATTTTATGAAAAACGGAATAAAATACAAGGCATAATCTGGATTTTGAGAAAATATGTACAGTTGAGAGGTATGCATACATATAAGACTTAGCTAGCATTCAGAAATCCTCACAAAAGTCATGAACAGAAAACCAACATCTTAGCCTTACCCTGCTCATATGCTTTCCTGCAAGGCAGTAGCAAGTGAGGTCATAGCATTCCCAAAAGGCTAGTTTTCTCAGAGGATAAAAAGCACAGGTGAAACTACTGAATGACTTGGTGAGAGCTGTTGTGAGTACAACTGCAAATGAAATGGAATTTGACTAAGACCAATGAAACTTCCTGTAAGCACCCCACCACCACAAAGATGGTACACACTCAGAAACCCAGTCTGAAAATATAAAGACCAGAATCAAAACAAAAAATCTCTGACTGCCCTTAAGACATGGGAACCATCTTTCTCCATGGCCCACTTAAATAAAAAGTAGAGCTTATGTACTGAGAATGTGATAACTGCTCTGAATGAAGGTTTGCCAATCCATGAAGCTTGGTTTAACCTGGTTAAAGTTAACACCTCCATGATGGACTCCTGACATGAACATAGCTACAGAAAATTAAGCCATGTGGGTCTGCAATCATCTACATGCCTATTCACACAGGACTCATTCTCACCATCCAGTCACCAGTGAACTCAAAAGCTCTGCCATAGGACAACTTTTGCAAGCAGTCTTCCATACACACATCAAAAATGGGTTCCAGTGTCCAGCTCACCAAATATATAGACAGGGAAAGTCACCCTCAGTTCCAATGACAACACCCCCCCCAGACAAGCACAAAGGATCACAATCAGAAACCAGACAAAATCCTTATGAAATTCTGCACAGTATTTCCTTAACTGACTGTAGTCATGACGGCAGACATATTGAAGTGTTCAGATTTTCCAGGAAAGCTACTTTCTGCCCACAATGCACTGTGCTGACATAGCTGTTAATCTGCCTTCTCTCATGTCAAACACTTCCATTCACTGAAAATAGTCAGAACTGATCTGCACTGAATCTCCTGTGTAGATTACACAACTCTGTATATATAGAAGGAACTACAGAATATTAAGAAATAGCTGAAATACCTCTCTTTTGCAAGTGGAATCTTGAGCTTGGATTCCTTTCTTCCCCAAGTCTTCCAGAGTTATGTTCAGGCTTGCACAAAGTCAGCTGCTCTCTGTCAATCAGATTTCCCAGTCTTCAGGCTACAAAGCTCAAGTTGAATGTCCTTCAAAAAATTTTAAAATTTCAGTCTACATAGCTTTAGCCCCCCCCACCCCCACCCCCACCCTTTGAGTGTTGCCTGCTGTGTGCCTTTTCTTTGGCAAGAAGCTTAAAAAATAGTATGGGCAAAATGATGCACAGCTGAGAGAACCATTCTTAAAAGAGATCAACCAGAAAAAGTTAATAATTGCCTTACCTGTGGAAAGCAGATTCCCCATAGAGATTTTCATTCCTATTGCATTATCTGTTTAGGCCTTGATCACGACGTTCCCAGTTGTAATCTTTGTGCCTCCTTTAATCCGCGTACTATCCTTTGTCGAGCTAAGATTTTGGCTAAACATTTCAGAGTTTGGCCTTAAGTTTGTGGGGATGGCGTCCGCCGCTCTTCAGGCTTTGGATATTCCGAAAAAGCGTAAGGACGAGGACTGTGACAGGCTAAGTTGGTCGTCAGTCAGGCGGGAGCCAGTGAGACGCTTTTGCAGTCCCTGCAGTCCGCAGATGTACAACCGCAGGCCTTGATTGAGTCCGAGTCCCTTAGGCCTTTGGCCTTCAGTTTGTCTTCCGACCTGTCTCTGGTCGCCTCTTCTGCTGAAGCTGGTACCACTGAGCTGACTCCAGGGTCCGAGACCTTTGGTTTGCGATCTGACAGCAATTTTCTTCGTTCTACTCCTGCTACTGGTTCAGTGGTTGCCAGGTCTCCCGAGTCCTTCAGGCTTGCAGGTAAGCCTTCCATCCATAAGCCTGTGAAAAGGCAGGCTCCAGGTCTTTCTAGTTCTCCTCAATCCCAGATGGTTAAAATGGCTAATGATTTGTTAACTCTTATCAGGGGTTCTCAGCCTTACCCTCCTAAAAGGAGTAGGGAGGTTTCTCCTGAGGTTTTGTCCTGTTCAGGATCTGTTTCTTCCAGCATTTCTGCTGAAGAAGAGGAATTTTTTCAGGCTTTTTCTCCCTTTGAGAATTCAGATACAGAGGAGTCCATTCCTTTGGCTTCTCCTCCAGAGGATTTCTCTTTTGGTGACACTTTAAATACCCTCAGGGAACATTTTAAATGGGAAAGCCAGGGTTGTCCACACTCTAAGAAATGGATTAGGGAATTTCTTGATTTACCTCAGCATAAGCCTCTTGCTATTCCCCCTGTGTTGGAAGTTGTTGATGTTTTTCTGAAAATTCCTTGTATCCAAATTCGGTTCACCCTGCTCCCAGGAAATTTACTGATTCTCATTTTTTTCTTTTTGATCCAGAGGTTATTTCTCAGGGCCCTAAAGGAGTTAAGGCCACTGTTACCAGGAATCAAGTTCCATCGGACAGAAAATCTAGGAACCTAGATAGGTGGGGCAAGAAAGTTTATACCTCTGGCACCCTAGCCATTAGGGCTACTAATTGTCTTTTTTATATGCCGAAGTACCAACAGCACACATTGGAGGCTATTAAGTCTTAAGATTGCAAATGTACCTCTTTTGGCAGAGAGTAAAGACATGCAGGATTTGTTGAATTCAGCCACTCTGGTCAATAAGCATTCTTTGCATTGTGGTTTTGACATCCTTGTGGCCTCCAGTAGGGCTACGGCTACTGGAGCTGTTATTAGAAGGCACGCTTGGCTTACAGAACAGCCTCTTCCAGAACCTGTCAAGGCTAAGCCTTTGGATGTACCTTTGCATAAAGACCATCTTTTTGGCAACAAAGCTGAGGAGGTGCTTAAGAAGATGGAGGATAAGGCCCAAGTCCATGCAAATTGTTAAAGATTTTCTGCAAGTTCAATCCCCTTGCTTTAGCAAGAATTACCCTTCCAAGAGTTGGACCTTTCCTGATACCAGCAGACAGAACCATTCCAGGACTAGGGGTTGCAAATCTTCTAGGGGGCAGACAGCTACCCCTCAAAGCTCTAGGTGGTGGCAGGCTTCCACTTCTAAGGCGGGAAGCTCCAAGCCTGCATCTCAATCAAAGCACTCTCAATGACGTTTTACAACTTCTGCCTGTTCTTGCTTGCCTGGAAAGTCATTTAAGGGGAAGGTTGGCCCTTTTTTTCAGATGTCTGGGCCTCTATCACAAACGACAAATGGGTGCTCAGAACGGTGTCTCTGGGGCACAAGTTTTCTTTCCGCACCTTTCCAGCTCCCAAGGGTTTCCTAGATGTTCCTCCAAACCAAAAGGCAGAAGTAGAAAAGCAAATTTTGTCTTTGTTTCATCTGGGAGCAATAGAACCAGTTCCTGTTCAGCAGGTAGGCCAGGGCTTATATTCCAGGCTTTTCCTAGTTCCAAAAATAGAAGGCACCTGACACCCTTTCATAGATCTTTCCATTCTGAACTCTTTTCTAGTGATTCCAAAGTTCAAAATGCTCATGCTGCTTCAGTTGCTACCAATGCTAGAAAAGGATTCCTGGCTGGTAACCTTGGATTTTAGAGGCTTATCTGCACATCCCTGTCAGGGAAAGTTGCAGACAGTATCTTCGTTTCAGAGTGGGCAAGCAACATTATAAATTCTCTGCGCTGCCCTTTGGCTTATCTACTGCTCCCAGAGTCTTCACGAAGTGCCTGGCCCCAGTCGTTGCTTTTTGCAGGCAGAAGAAAATTCAGATTTACCCATACTTGGACGACTGTCTGATTCAAGCAAATTTTCAGGAGCAGCTATTAAAGGATCTGGAGTTCGTAAAGACTCTTCTGTCTTCCCTGGGTTACACTGTCAGCGAGGAAAAGTCAAAAATGGTACCATCCAAGGAGATAATATTCCTGGAAGTGAGTCTGAACACAGCCGCCCAGATGATACATCTCACCCAGGAGAAGCAGACAACTCTTTCAGTTTACTTCAAGGACTTGGCAAGCCTGTCCCAGCTCCCTGCAAGGAAATACCTGCAAGCTCTGGGATTCATGGCATCTTATATTCTCATGATTCCATATGCAAGACTGCATATGAAAAAATTGCAATGATACCTCAAGAACATTTGGTGTCAACACACACAGGGCCTGGATATGATGATCTCTCGGCTTCTATCTCTGCAGACAGAGTTTCTATGGTGGGCAACAGCCTGTCTGCAAAACAAGGGCATGCCCTTTTGGACAGCTCCTGCCACTTAAGTTCTGACTACAGACTCATCGGATTATGCCTGGGGAGCGCACCTGGATGGCAGATACATACAGGGACAGTGGAACGCCCAGCAGATGCACCTGCACATAAATCTAAAAGAGTTGATTGCAGTTCAACAAGCCTTACTAGCCTTCAAGCACCTTTCTCCAAGGACCTTACTTGTCAGAACAGACAATACCACAGTCGTGGTACATCAACAAGCAGGAAGGGACTCACTGTTACCCCCTGTGCAGACCAAGCATGAATCTTTGGTCCATGGCAGCATCCCTGGACCTGCATCTCCTAGCTCACTTCCTTCCAGAAAGGCTCAGTGTTTTGGTAAACCAGTTGAGCAGGTGAACCCTGGATCCTCATGAGTGGCAGCTGATCAGGACGGTTTTCTACAGCATCATTCAACGTTGGGGCACACCACAGGATGGATCTTTTCTCCTTCTCGGACAATCACCCTCTGCTTCTTCTTTGCACTAGACAGCATCACAGCAGGGCTTTGAGAGTGGATGCTCTGTCCTTCCCTTGGACGTTGCTATTAGTTTATGCCTTCCCCTCCTCTTCCTCTTCTACACAGAGTGTTGTTGAAGATCAGGGATGAACGACCAAGGACTATTCTCATAGCTCTGGACTGGCCCAGACAGCATTGGTATCCGCTGCTTCGCAGTCTCTCCCAATTCCCTCCTTGACATCTTCCTCTGAAGCCAGATCTTTTGGTTCAGGAAGGGGAAATTATTCTGCATCCTCATCTTCAATCCCTTCACTTGGCAGCATGGCTCCTAGTTTGACTCCTTCCTTATATTCTTCCCTTTCCCAGCAGGTGGTTGATGTGCTGAGGGAGGCCAGAAGGCCTAGCAATAGGAAGTCCTACGCTGGTAAATGGGAAAGGTTTTCTCATTGGATGCAGGTTAGAGGGGATTCTTCTTCTCAGCCTACCCCTTCCTTTGATCTTGGAATACCTGGCTGAATTGCTTCTGGGTGGTCTTTCCTTTTCTTCTGTCAAGCCCCATGTTTCAGCCATTTCTGCTTATTGTTCTCTTGAACAACCCATGTTCTCTCATCCCTTGATGGAAATGTTTCTCAGAGGTGCTTGTAACTTAAAACCTCCCAGAAGGGCACCTACTCCAGCATGGGATATTAATTTTGTTCTAGAGAACCTCGCTCTTCCTCCTTTTGAGCCAGCTGCCTCTGCAGATTTAAAGTTTCTCTCTTAGAAAACTGCTTTCCTCTTGGCTATAACTTCAGCAAGGAGGGTTTTGGAGCTGCAGGCTTTGATGGCTGTGGAGCCTTTTATTATTTTCCATCCAGACAGAGTCTCTTTGAGAACCAACCCCTCCTTTATGCCTAAGGTGGTTTCTAGCTTGACTCTTAATCAGTCCATACACCTTCCTACCTTCTTTCCTAATCCTCGAAATAAAGGTGAAAGGATCATACATTCTCTTGATGTGCATAGACAGCTCAGGTTTTACCTGGACAGGATTAAAGACCTTTGGAATTCAGCTCAGTTATTGGGTCAGTTTTGCCCGTGTAGCTTAGGGCAAGGCTATTTCTAAGGAAACATTTCCAAGTGGATTGCACATTGCATCAACTTTTGTTATTCTTTTCATGGCAAGGTTCCTCCTCAAGGGGTTAGGACCCACTCAACTAGAGCAGCTTCCACTTCTGCAGCCTTTTTAAGGGCTGTCCCTACTAAAGATGTTTTGGAGGCTGCCACGTGGTCTTCTTTTCACACTTTCACAAAACATTATAATTTGTCTCTGTTTTCCAGAGCCAGGGCAGGGTTTTCCACTGCTGTGTTGCAGGGCATTATCTCCAACTGTTGATTCTGTTGGTTCCTACTCCCTTCTCACTGGGCTTTGGTAGTCAACCCATTTGTTAGGACTGCAACAGTGAAACATGATGAACATAGTACAGTTGTGTACACTTACCGTAAATGTAGATGTTTGAGTGTATTCACTGTTGCAGTTCTGGATGTTCATCGTGTTACACTGCTGCAGTCATTACACTTGGGTTGTCCTGCCGTCAGGCGGTCCCGCAGTCGGCCCGAGTTCCAAAGTCTTGGTCCGGCGTCGGTTGCTGTCACTTCTTTCCTGATATCAGTGCGCCAGGGGTATATAAGATGCAGCCGACGCCATTTTCTTCAGTCTTTCTTGCCGCACGGTGCCCGAAGCAAAAGCAGTTCGCAAGTGCCGGTCGGCCGACTCCTGAGATTTTCATTCCAAATCCAGAACCGAAGTCTTCTGCAAAGCTAAGTACCCCATTGGGGGAAACTTTTTCTTGCCTCAGACCGATGTCAGTAAAAGTTAATAATTGTATTTCTTGTGGGAAGCAAATACCTCATAAGGATTTCCATTCCTATTGTATCCCATGCCTAGGCCCAGACCACGACATCACAGGTTGTCGGTTTTGTGCTAAGTTTAACAAACGCACTATTAAACATCGGTTAGATTTTGCCCGACATTATTTTGGCAGAAAATTCAATTACACCATGCCGTCGGAACAAAAGACCAGGTTACACAAAAAACGGAAAGACAAGGACAGGCATCTGAGGCCCAAAACTGACGACGAAGCCTCTTCTAGGCCAGTCGCCAGTTCTCCGGTTTTCAGCGAGGCGTCTTCTCAGCCCCTGATGACCGCTTCTTTGGAACCACAGACTGCCTCTGACTCCCATGTGGAGATGGCTGGGCCTTCAGATACACCAGACTTACGGCCTACCGAGACTAACCCTTCAGAGGGCTCTGGAGTAGCTGAACAACCCGCAGCTTCAGAGGGTGTTTTCAGGCCTACTCAGTTAACCATTAAATCTTCTGCTAAATCTAAAACAAACAAACAACTTCAGCATTCACCAGGACAGGCCTCCATGCCTAAGAAACAGATGCTCAAAATGGCCGAAGACTTAATTACTCTGATCAGGGGGTCCCACCCTCCTCCTGATAAAAGGCCTAGACAGGATGCAGACTATGACTCATCCGACCAGGTGTCCATCTCTTCAGATTCATCCTCAGACCAAGGATACTCTTTACCCCCTTATGAGGATTCTGATGCTGAGGAATCAATTCCTTCAGCCTCTCCACCAGAGGACTACTCCTTTGGGGAAACCTTACATACCATGCGGGAGCATTTCCATTGGGAGGGCCAGGATTATTCAGAATCCAAGAAAAGGCTCAGAGATTTTCTTTTATTACCTCAACACAGACCCCTTGCTATTCTGCCAGTGTTAGATATTGCCGATGATGTGTATTCTGAATCCAGTTTAAATCCTGATTCTTTACCTCCTGCTCCAGTTAAGCCAGACAGATACTACAGAGTCCCTGATTCTCACAGATTCCTTTATAAAAGCCCTGTTGCTGACCCTGAAACTATTTCCCAGGGTCCCAAAGAAGTAAAGGACTCTACAGCAAAAAATCCAGTCCCCTCTGACAGAGATTCCAGAGCATTAGACAGATGGGGGAAGAAAGTATATACATCTGCAACTTTAGCAATGAGGGCCTTAAATTGTCAGTTTCACATGCTTAAATATCAGCAATATTTGATGTCTCAGTTGAAAGAAAAAATGCTTCCAAATTCAGATCTTCCTAATTATAAGGAAATGCAGGATTTACAACGGCCCAGATGGCTTATCTCACGCCAGACAAGCAAGGACAACTGACTCAATATTTCCAATTGATGGCAGCAAAAACCCAACTCCCTGCAAGAAAAATTCTGCAGGCTTTGGGTTACATGGCATCTTGCATACTACTAATTCCATATGCCAAACTGCATATGAGGAAATTACAATGGTACCTAAAGAGTGTCTGGTCTAAACACTGTCACAGTTTGGAAACAGTAATACCACTTATTCCTTGCCTTCAACAGGAGTTTCGATGGTGGGCTCAAGCCTGTCACCTCAACAAGGGACAGCCTTTCACTCAACCCACAGCCAGGCAAACACTGACAACAGATGCTTCGGATTACGCCTGGGGAGCACACATGGCAGGAAACTGTATTCAGGGCAAGTGGCCCACAGAACAAAGGCATCTTCACATCAATCAAAAAAAGATGCTAGCTGTACAAAATGCCCCTATAGCTTTCAAGGACCTTCTGCATCCAGGACAACTACTACTAAAGACAGACAACACCACAGTTATGTGGTACATAAACAGGCAAGGGGGAACTCATTCATATCCCCTCTGCAGACAAGCCATGACCTTGTGGAACACAACTATAACCTATCAAGTTCATCTGCAAGCACAATTCCTGCCAGGAGAGAAAAACACACTGGCAGACGACTTAAGCAGAAACATCATGGAGCCGCACGAGTGGAATTTACATCCACAAATGTTCAGGATGATAGCACAAAAATGGTGGAGCCCGGACATAGATCTGTTCACATCCCCGATGAATTGCCAAGCTACAGAAATTCTGCACAAGGACTTACCACCCACAAGCATGGAAAGTGGATGACCTCTCATTCAGCTGGATAAACCTACAAGTATACGCTTTCCCACCACTACCTCTCCTTTCAAAGGTACTCATAAAAGCCAGACAAGAAAAGCCAAGGATGATCCTGATTGCCCCAGACTGGCCATGCCAGCACTGGTATCCAATCTTAAAGAACTTAGCACAAGGTCCACCCATGGATTTTGCCTCAAATCCCACAACTTCTGACTCAGCAAAACAATCAAATACTTCACGGCCAGCTCAAGACTTTAAACCTGGCTGCATGGCAGATTCCTTAGTCATGCAAACAGTGCCTCTCTCCAAAGCTGTTATGGATGTCATTCTGGAGGCCAGAAGGCCTAGCACCAGGAAAGCCTATTCAGATAAATGGAAGAGATTCTGTGCCTGGAACCAGGCTCACAGCCTTGACCCTCTTGTCCCAAATATTCCTCAGATACTACAATACTTGACTGAGATGCTGGACAAAGGCCTCTCCTTTTCATCCATTAAGATCGATGCCACTGCCATCTCTGCTCATTACAACACAGATCAACCAATTTTTTCTAATCCTTTGCTAAAACAGTACCTCAGAGGGGCTAAAAACATAAGACCGCCCCGTAGAGCACCAACTCCAACTTGGGACCTCAACTTCATCTTGGAAAAATTAACTTTACCTCCTTTTGAGCCAGCTAACTCAGCAGACTTAAAATATGTCTCTTGGAAAACTGCTCTGCTCCTGGCAATAACCTCAGCACGAACAGTTTCAGAATTACAGGCACTAATGGCAGTGGAACCTTTCATCATTTTCCACCAAGACAGGGTGTCTTTAAGAACAAACCCTACTTTTATGCCAAAGGTGGTATCAAGTGTGGCTCTAAACAAACTATTCACTTGCCAACTTTTTATCCAAATCCACAGAATAAAGGGGAGAAGACTACTGCATTCCTTGGACATACACAGGCAGTTACGCTTCTACTTGGACAAAACAAAAGCTTTCAGGAAAACTGAGCAATTGTTTGTAGCATATGCTGCAGGAACACAGGGAAAAGCCATTTCAAAACAGACCACTTCAAAATGGATAGGGCATTGTATACGTTTCTGCTGTACACACCATGGGAAAACTGCACCTAACAGCATTAGGTCTCACTCCACCAGGGCAACAGCCACTTCAACTGCCTACCTCAGAGGAATACCTACCAAGGACATTTTGGAAGCAGCAACTTGGAGTTCTGTACATACCTTCACCAAGCATTACCATCTGCCTCTTTACTCCAAATCCAGAGCTGGCTTTGCCACTGCAGTACTGCAGGGCCTTATAGCCACCCCTAATGCCTTATAGTACCAGCCACCCTACCTCAGCTTTGGGATTCTACCCAAGTGTAATGACTGCGGCAGTGTAACACGATGAACATAGTACAGTTTTGTACCTACCATAAATGTAGATGTTCGAGTGTATACACTGCTGCAGTCTAGGTTACCCTCCCTCCTTCCCCTCTTTCTTGCTGGTACTTACCCAAGCCTTCTACCCTTTGCTGCTTATGGGGAGTATTTGCTGGTAACTGAAAGTTTTTGATTGCTTTTCTTATGTATGTTTTATTAGCAATTTACATTGCCTACCTTTTTGGGGGCACCTGACATCTGGGGCAAGAAAAACTGAAGAAAATGGCGTCGGCTGCATCTTCTATACCCCTGGCGCACTGATGTTAGGGAAGAAGCGACAGCAACCGACGCTGGACCAAGACTTTGGAACTCGGGCCGACTGCGGGACCGCCTGACGGCAGGATAACCCAAGTGTAATAACTGCAGCAGTGTATACACTCGAACATCTACATTTATGGTAGGTACAAAACTGTACTTTTCCCTCCCTCCTTCCCCCTTTTTGGTCCTCTCATATTCTTTTTTCCTGAGGTACAGGCTGAATTGGATATTATTTGCCAAATTGGCATTTGGCTTAACCTTTTTTCTGGGGGCTTCTGACTGTTATGGCAAGAAAGACTGAGGAAGTGACATTGGCTGCCTCCTTTTGTATCAGACGCCCTGACGTCCTTTACAACCGATGGCAACCAATGGCATTTTTACTTATTTGGTATTCTGGCTGACTGAGGGCTACCGGGAGCTGGATAACCCATTTGTTAGGACTGCAACAGTGAATACACTCGAACATCTACATTTATGGTAAGTGTACACAACTGTACTTTCATTCCATTTGATGTCTGTGTTCTGTCATTTTGCAGCAACTTTTGTTACCCTATATTCCTCCTAGGGAGCTGATATCAGGTGAGATGACTGTTAGTTGTTCCTAGAATGTGTTTGTAAAGACTTTGGCCTACCTAGCACTGGTCTTATTGAATTGACTACCTTTACTGATAGCATCTACAAGACTGAGGCTTTTTTTTTTTAAAGGTTATTCAGTATCATACTTTCAGTAGAGTATTGATCAGTTTGTTTGTGGTGTTAAGCTTTCAGCTAGTTGTGCAGTATTTATTGTAATTTATCTCTGCTTAATTATTCTGCTGTGTTTTAATGTGCTATTCAGATGTTCTTCGTGTTTCACTGTTGCGGTCTTTACATTTGGATTATCTGCTTGCAGGTAGCCCTCAGTTGGCCTGATTAACAAAGTCTTGGTCCTGCGTCGGTTGCTGTCCCTTCTTCCATGACGTCAGGTCATCAGGGGTATAAAACATGCAGCCGACGCCATTACATCAGCCTTTCTTGCCATGCGATGCCTGAAGCAGAAGCAGTTTGCAAGTGCCGGTCGTCCGACTCCTGAAATTTTCGTTTTCGAGTTTCAGAACCGAAGTCTTCAACTAAAGCTAAGTACCCCGTTGGGGAAACTTTTTCTTGCTCCTTACCGATGTCAGTAAAAGTTAATAATTGCATTACTTGTGGAAAGCAAATACCTCATAAAGATTTTCATGCGTACTGTATTCCTTGCCTAGGCCCTGACCACGACATACCTTGCTGTCGGTTTTGTGCTTTATTTAATCAGCGCACTATCCATTGTCAGTTTATTTTCGCCTCTAAATATTTCGGTTCTCGGTTTAATTATCCAGAAATGTCATCGGTTACCATCTGACTACCGGGATTCCGGAAAAACGCAAAGATAAAGACAGAGACAGGTCACCGAGGTCCAAAAACTGCCGATGACGCTTCTCCTAAGCCATTCGCCAGTTCGCCGGTACTCAGTGAGGTGCTTTTGTAGCCCCCGATACCCGCTACTTCTGATTTGCAGGCTTCTACTGAGACCCATTCTGAGTCCGGTATGCCATGAGATGCTTCAACTATGGAACCCACGGATGTCTCTACCTTGGATGGGTCCGGAGCCGCTGTGCAGGCACCGGCTTCTGAGGGCGTATTCAGGCCCACGGACTTGCATATTAAACCGATGCCTCCTTCTTTACTTGGGCCTAAATCTCGATCCATGTCTAAAAAAATGATGCCCAGGCCACATGCTCAGGCCTCGAGGCCTAAAAAACAAATGATAAGAATGGCTGAAAATCTAATAACTCTAATCAGGGGTAGCCAACCCCCCCCCCTTCTAGGAGGCCTAGGACTGAAGTTGATTATGAATCTTCTGATCAGGATTCTATTTTTTCTAACTCTTCTGATGATCTGGATTTGCCCTTACCTATCTATGAAGATTCTGATGCAGAGGACTCTATTCCCTCTGCTTCCCCTCCTGAGGATTTTTCTTTTGGGGAAACCTTACATACTCTTAAGGGAGAATTTCCACTGGGAAAGCCAGGATTTTTCTGATTCAAAAAAGAGGCTTAGGGATTTCCTTCTCCTACCTCAGCATAGGCCTTCAGCTGTTCTTCCTGTACTAGACATTGTTGATGATTTTCTCGGAGTCTAGTTTGGCCCCTGATTCCCTGCCTCCTGCTCCCAGAAAACCTGACAGATACTACAGGGTCCCTGAGTCCCACAAGTTCCTTTTCAAAAATCCTATTGCAGATCCAGAGACTATTTCACAGGGGCCCAAGGGCATTAATGCCTCTACTGCTAAAAATCCTACCCCTTCTGATAGAGACTCCAGGGCGCTGGATAGATGGGTAAGAAGGTTTACACTTCTGCAACCTTGGCCATTAGGGCTTTAAACTGCCAGTTTCATATGTTAAAATATCAGCAACATGTTATTGAACTGCTTAAACAGAAAATTATGTTGATTCCTGACTGTGTGGAAATTAAAGAATTACAGGATTTAATGCATTCTTCTGAACAAGTTGGAAAACATACTTTGCAATGTGGTTTTGATTCATTAGAGGCTTCTTGCAGGGCTGCTGTTACTGGGTCTGTAATGTGAAGGCATGCTTGGCTAAAGGAGCAATCCTTGCCTGATCATGTTAAAGCTAAATTGTTGGATGCTCCCTTAAATCAGGACCGCCTGTTTTGCAACAGTGCTGAGGAAGTTCTTAAAAAGATGGAAGATAAAGCTAAATGTATGCAAACTGTTAAAGATTTCTTACAAGTTCAGCCTCCTAGATTTAGTAGGCACTGGCCCTCTAAGAATTGGTCCTTTCCAGCCCCTTCCAGGTCTTTTCAAGCCAAACCCAGACTCAGCAAAAGCCCCAGGTTTCAGTCCCAGGGGAGACACAGGACTAAGCAGTGGGGAGCCTCCACTTTCAAATCTGGGAGTAATAAGTCTCCCCCTATGGTAAACTGTCTCAGTGACTTCCATTTAAAATTTCCAAGCACTTATCAACTGACTGCCCCTTTGGGGGGAAAGATTGCTCTTCATGCAAAGAACTGGGAACTCATTACCCAGGACAAATAGGTTTTAAATATAGTGTCCCAGGGATACAGATTTCACTTTGACACGTTGCCAACACCAAGCGGGTGGCCGGACCTACCACCCCAAATCAGTGGGCAGAGGCCAAAAAAACAAGTACTTTCTCTCTTAAGCATGGGGACTATTAAACTGATACCGGAGGAGGAAAAGGGGCAAGGTTTCTACTCGAGACTTTTCCTGGTACCCAGAAGGGACAGTTCATGGCGTCCTATCCTGGACCGGTCTACTCTAATCACCTTTTTGGAAATTCCAAAATTCAAGATGCTGACTCTTCACCAATTACTTCCTGTGCTAGGCAAAGATGCCCGGTTGGCAACACCAGATTTAAAAGAAGCATACCTGCACATCCCAACCAGGGAATCTTGCAGAAGGATACCTACACTTCAAAGCAGGCTACACACACTAACAGTTCTCTGCACTGCCCTTTGGCTTATCTATTGCGACCAGTGTATTCACAAAGTGCCATGCTCCAGTTATTGTATTTTGCAGGCAAAGAAATATTCAAATAGACCCATACCTGGACGATTGTCTAATTCAGGCAGAAAGCCAGGACATACTTTTGAATCATCTGGCCTTTGTACAAAGGATTCTAACTTGTCTGGGGTACACCATAAGTGAAAAGAAGTCACACCTGGTACCGTGTCAATAAATTATATTCCTGGGAGCAAGCTTGAATACAACTTTCCAGATGGCTTACCTCATGCCAGAAAAGCAAATTCATTTGACAACCTACTTCAAACAAGTGGCCACAAAAACCCTTCTATCTCCAAGACAAATACTGCAAGCCTTGGGGTTCATGGCCTCCTGCATTCTTCTAATTCCATATGCAAGACTGCATATGAGGAAACTACAGTGGTATCTAAAAAGCCTATGGTGTCAACATTCTCAAGACCTAGAAACAATGATTCCTTGCCTATGCCTAGAGGTCCTTTGGTGGGCAGAGGCCTGCCACCAAAATAAGGGACTACCTTTCACTCCACCCCCTGCCACCCAAACCCTAACAGATGCATCAGACTATGCATGGGGGGCTCACCTGGCAGGGAAGTGCATTCAGGGCAAATGGAACCCAAGTCAAATGCACCTGCATATCTATCAAAAAAAAATGTTAGCTGTACAGAATGCTCAGATAGCCTTCAAGGGCCACATTCTTCCAGGACAACTAATGGTAAAGATGGACAACACCAGTGTTATGTGGTACATAAACAAGCAGGGGGGTGCACATTCTTAGCCCCTCTGCAGACTAGCCATGGCATTGTGGAACACAGCCTTGAGCTACCAAGTGCACCTATAAGCTCAATTCCTGCCAGGAAAATTAAATACACTGGCAGACGGACTAAGCAGAAACCTCAGGGACCCACATGAGTGGAAACTGGAACCAAGGATTTTCAACATGTTGACAAGCAAATGGGGGAGCCCAGATATAGACCTGTTTGCCTCTCCCTAGAACTACCAATTGGACAAATTGCGCACAAGGACTCCCCACAAACAAGCCTGGAAAGTGGATGCTCTGTCTTACAGCTGGAAAAACCTATCAGTCTATGCCTTCCCCCCTCTGCCTCTGCTCTCCAAAAATCAAACAGGACAAACCAAGGATGATTTTGATTGCTCCAGATTGGCCGAGCCAACACTGATACCCCCTTCGGCGCAGTGTGTCACGGTCATCTCCATGGCACCTGTCTTAGATTCCTTCCCTGCTGTCTCAGCAGGAGATCCAGATTCTGCACCCTCAGCTTCTAACACTGAGCCTAGCAGCCTGGCTAATTACCTAACCTCTCCTTTACCATCCCTCAGTAAACAAGTGATAGGTATCATTTTAGAGGCAAGGAGGCCTAGTACTAGAAAATCTTATGCTGAAAAATGGAAAAGATTCTGTGCCCGGAACCATTCTCAAGGCATGAGCACAGCAGCGCCCAGTTTACCTCAGATTTTAAAATACTTAACTGAGATGCTTCACAAGGGCCTGTCTTTTTCCTCCATTAAAATCCACGCCTCAGCCATTTCAGCTCATTATAACACAGAACCTCCCCTCTTCTCTCATCCGCAGCTCAAGCAGTTCCTCAGCGGGGCCAAAAAATTGAGACCACCCAGGAGAGCTCCAATCCCAGCCTGGGACCTTAACTTTGTCTTGGAGAAACTCACTCTACCTCCCTTCGAGCCAGCTGCTATTGCAGACTTAAAATTTCTTTCCTGGAAAACAGCTTTCCTTTTAGCAATCACTTCAGCTAGAAGGGTATCTGAATTACAGGCCCTTATGGCTGTGGAGCCTTTCATCATCTTTCTTGTGGACAGGGTGTCCCTCGGAGCCAATCCATCCTTCATGCTCAAGGTGGTATCCAGTGTGGCTCTCAATCAGTCCATTCATTTGCCAACCTTCTTTCCCAATCCACAGAATAAAGGGGAATGGATACTGCATTCCTTAGATGTGCACAGACAACTTAGATTCTACTTGGACAAGACGAAACCTCAAAGGAAATCTGAACTGCTGGTGGCATTTGCGGTAGAGGGGAAGGATATTTCAAAGCAAACCATTTCTAAATGGATAAGCCACTGCATTAATTTTTGCTATAAGCACCATGGGAAACCTATCCCCCTGGGGATCAGACATCACTCCACTAGGGCTGCATCTACCTCTACAGCCTTTCTCAGAGGCGTCCCTACCAGGGACATCCTAGAAGCTGCTACTTGGAGTTCTGTACATACTTTCACCAAGCATTATCATCTGCCAATTTTCTCTAAATCCGGAGCTGGCTTTGCCACTGCAGTCCTGCAGGGCTTTATAGCGGGCCCGAATGCTTTCTGAATTCCTCCTCCCAACCATAGCTTTGGGAATCTACCTAAATGTAATGACTGCAACAGTGAAACACAAAGAACATAGTACAGTTGTGTGCACTTACCATAAATGTAGATGTTCGAGTGTATTCATTGTTGCAGTCCTGGTTACCCTCCCTCCAGCCCCTTAACTTCTTTTGGCTATACCTCTACTTTCCTTTACTATGCTTAAAAGCCTTTTTGGTGTATTTGCTTTTCTGTTGGAGGTATATCTTTGTGCTTTTATGTTTAATTGCTTCCCATTAGGGGGGCACCTGACGTCTGGGGCAAGAAAAACTGAAATAATGGCATCGGCTGCATGTTTTATACCCCCTGATGACCTGATGTCATGGAAGAAGGGACAGCAACTGACGCAGGACCCAAGACTTTGTTAATCAGGCCGACTGAGAGCTACCTACTAGCAGGTAACCCAAATGTAATGACTGCAACAGTGAATACACTCGAACATCTATTTATGGCAAGTGTACACAACTGTACTTTTTTGAGCACTTGAATAAATTTAAAGATCATGGAATAGATGTGTAAGTTAACCAATGAATTGTTATAGTTGGTATGAGCATTATTAATCAATGAATTTTTATGAACTAGAAATTGGACATGGACGATCTAGAATTGTTTGAGGTTCCTGTAAAAGATTTTACCTTTGAACAGCTTCAGTTACTGAAGGTAAGAAGCTACTGTTGTGGCATTGAAACTTAGATTGCTTTTAAGATTGTGAAACTGTTTTACCTTTTGCTTGAACATGTGTATTATAGCACAGGTCTTATGAAATCTCCATGTGGCTGAACCAAAATTCAGTTTTTCTGGACAAATTGTAATTTACCTGTTTTTAAAATGTTTCAAGACCCTGAAGTTTATTGTTTAGTTCTAAATAAAAGATGTTGTGTAATCCAATCTCACCTTCATTTTTACATATGGATTGTTCGGAGCTGATCCTCGGCTCCGACTCGGCCGATTTACAAGCTCGAAAACTTCTGGTTGGCTCATGTCTAAGCAGGTATCCCATAGTGCACCAATACAACCCCCTAGATCTCGTTTGCCGCATCAACGAGTTTGGTTGTGCTTATCTTGGCTCTGGCTAAGTGTTAAAATTTTTCTATTTAAAATTTGTATTACAGTTATTACGGTGTTGTAACGTGATATTATCTTAGGCAGTAGTAGTGTTTGCCCTTTTCGATGCATTCTTAGCTTAAACTTGTTATTAGTTTGGTATCCTGTGTGCCAGTTTAGAGTTCTTGTAGGCGTCATTGCTTTTTTTTCCTTATCAGGTAGTTTGTTAGTTTGTGGCATTTTTCCGGTGATAGTTAACAGGGGCTTCTGTTATTCTTTTTTTTTTCTAGACCATTATTGGCAGCTTAGTTTCCTTAATCTGAGATTGTATTTGACAGGGATCCGCTGGTTATTTGCTAAGGGTTGGAGTTCCTCCCTTAGTACGTTAGTTATTTTCTTCAAATTGTTACCATATAGTGTTATATACAGTTTTCTGTGTGTGGGCGTTTTCTGGTCTGTTTAAATTAGAAGACCCAGTTTTCTGTCCCACCGGACTAGTCCCATTTAAGTTAGAGGACCTAGTCCCCGTGGTACTTCCTTCTGTACGGCTAGGCCTGTTCTAGTTACAGGACCTAAAAATTGTTACCACATATAGTTATTTACAGTTTTCTGTGTGTGCGTGTTTCCTGGTCTGTTTAAATTAGAAGACCTAGTTTCTGTTCCACTGGGCTATGCCCGTTTAAGTTAGAGGACCTAGTCCTCGTGGTACTTTCTTTTGTAGGGCTAGGCCCGTTTTAGTTAGAGGACCTAATCCTCTTCCCTCATTTTTCTTCTTCTTCCTATCCTGTATGTTTGTGTGTGAAATGTCTAAAGAGAGTAAGGAGCACAAACCTTCGGGTTTTAAGAAGTGCATGAAATGCTCCCAAAAGATGTCTTTAATGGATGGCCACAGTAGCTGTGTCTACTGTTTAGGGGCCATCCACCTGCAGGAATCATGCTTGTTCTGCGATGCTTTCTCTTCTAGGGTGTTACAGGAGAGAAAGAACAAGCTTATACTCAAGGGTGTACTAAATCCATCTTTTGAGGAAGTTCTATCCAGTTCATCGGCTTCCTCCATGTCTGGCAAATCTGAGTCTTCAAAAAGGACTTCTCCAGCACCGGCTGGTGTCTCGGAGCCGCCTTCTAAACAGTCATAGTCTGCCTCCTTGACTCCACTGCCTTCGGAGCCACAGGAGAGCACTATTGTGGTGTCAGAGTCGGTTCCAAGTGTTTCAGAGCCGATCTCGGAACCGATTGAATCAGCAATTGAATTTGCTTCTCGGAGCCGGTCTTTGGATTCCCTACCGGTTTCTGTGTTACTGAAGTCTCCAGTGCCCCCTAGATCAAGATCTCCTACTATGTCTTCCAGATCTTCCAGGAGCCTTTCGGAAGAAGATGTGGAGAGGGTAGTGTTGAGACTCCTGAAGTCGTCAGCCTTACCAAAATTATTGTTGGCTCTGACCCAGTCGGCTCTGGAGCCACTCGATCCAGCTTTGCCTGTGTCTGCTATTCCTCCTCAGAGCCATGTTGGCCCTTCGGAGCCGGAGTGCTTGGTGCCATCAGAGGTACTTTCGACTTCGGCTCCCTTTGTCGCTGCTTTGGAGCCGAAGCTCTCCTGTTGGCGCAGACAGGGAGGGTTGGAATCTATCATCTTTGGTTCCGATCCGTCCTCTTGTTGCGTCGGCCAGGGTGAGGTCGGACCCTGCATCTGTCTCGGAGCCGATGGCTCTGGCTCCGACGTCAACCTTGTCTCTTCGGAGCAGGGGAAGTCTTCGGAGTCGGAGAGGTCTGCGTTTGAGATGATGAGGAGCGTGCTGTCTCATTCTCTAGCCCCTACCAGTGGTACCAGTACTCTTCCCCCTAGGGCACCCACTTTGGTCTTAGCCCCTATTCTCTCCGGAGACAGCAGAGACCCTCAGCCTCAAGAGCCATCGGCTGGTGGCCCCCACTTGTCCGAGGCCTCCCTGGAATGCCTTTTTGAGGAGCCTCCCCGGAAGAGGCTATGTAAGAGGAAGCAAGTTGACTCCCAGAATGAGTCCTTAACATTGGACACTGACCTCGAGAAGTCGGAAGGGTCCCCCAAGTCGTCCTCTGATGTCTCCTTCATGTACATCTTGGAGATTCTTAAGCAGAGGTGCGACTGGCCCACTGTCAACCCTTCTGATGAGGAGTCTGTGTACCTGAAGGCTTTTGGGTCTCAACCTTCTGTCTCTTGGGTGTCTCCACGTTTTAACGAACTGATGGGATCTAGTTAGTCAAAAGGTGTGGAATACTCCTGATGCCGTGGAGCCAGTTCCCAGGAAACCCAATAAGTTTCTGTCTGCCCCTCCTGGTAAAGTGTTTTTGTCTAGGGTCGTTCCCGTAAATGCCATGGTGGTGGCGGCGGCCACAAAGCAGTAGCAGGCAGAGATGACTACTTCTGTTCATCCGCCAAATAAGGATTCTTAACAGATGGACAGATTTGGGAAGCGTGTCTTTAGTTCAGTGGCATTTACCCTTCGATCGTTGAACTGTCTCACTCAATTCACGAGATTACAGAGGGATCTCCTCAAGGAGTTAGGAGATTCTATACAAGGTGCTTGTACTGAGGGAGTCCCTGACAAGATCTCTGCTCAGTTGTCCACCTTAAATTCTATAGTTAACTCCTCCATGCGGCTTATCTCCTGTGCGGCTGATGGAGTGAGTAGAGCAGCGGGTTCAGGAGTTGCCCTGAGGCGTCACTCCTGGATGCGCTTATGTAATTTTGCAGAACCGTTCAAGCCTATTTTCACCAGCGCCCCATTTGATGGTTCCTCATTGTTTGGTTCCAAGGTGAAGGGCATACTCATTCGGTGTGAGCAAGAAGGAAAGATGCTTTCTGCCATGGGTGTACGTTTTACTGTTCCCTCTCGACCATACCTTAAGGGTCAAAGGGGCAGTAAAATGTGGGTCAAAAAGTCCCAGAGGGTCTTTCCGGACACACAGGGTGAATCAGGGTGAATCCTCCTCCAGAGGAGGGGGAGGAATTGGGAGACATCGCCCTAGAGGCAGGGGCGGCCCACAATATCAGTAAGGCCGTGATTCCTTTTGGGGACGGCCTTTTCAGCGCTCCTGATGCGAAGCCCGACTGCATTTCTCTGGGGCCGGGGGTCGCATTTCTTTGTATTCAGAAGCCTTGCTAAATATTACTCAAGACAAGTGGTACAAAGAATTATTACCAGAGGCTATATCATACCCTTTTCTCTTCCACCGTTTGTTCCCAAGAAGATCCCAGATGTACCACCCAATCACAGGGATCAGGCAACTGTGGAGATCTACAAGTTGCTGTTAAAAAGAGTCATCCAGTCCATCCCAGCAGACCACATAGGATCCGGAACCTACTCCAGGTTCTTTTTAGACCCAAAACGAACTGGAGATTGGAGGCCAATATTGGACCTCAGCAGGTTAAACGAATCTGTGAAGGACAAGTTCCGGATGGTAACTCTGCAGTCGATACTCCCTTTGTTAGGGAAAGATGATTGGATGTGCTCTCTAGATCTGCAAGATGCCTACTACCATATAGAAATGGACAGGCGTCCAGGAGCCATCTACGCTTCCGGCTGGGAGCCAGTCATTATCAGTTTCGTGCTCTGCCCTTTGGTCTCACCACAGCCCCCAGGGTGTTCACCAAATGCATGGCAGTAGTGACAGCTCACCTGAGACGTCAAGGATTCAAGGTGTTTCCGTATTTGGATCACTGGCTCCTGACTGCCCCCACCAGGCATCTACTCCTCCAAAACAGAGACGCCACTATTCAACTTTGTGCTCAGTTAGGGATCACCATAAATTGGGAAAAATCTGCATTATTGCCCTCTCAATTTGTGATTTTTATAGGTGCAGAAGTAGACACTGTGAACATGACAACTCATCTCCCCACTGACAGAGCACAAAACTTAATCTCTCAAATTCAACATCTTCTCCCGTTGCGGAAGGTCAAAGTGAAGTGGGTTCTTCAGCTCCTCGGGACTATGGCTTCCACCATTCTATTAGTACCATTAGCCAGGTTGCACATGGGAATCCTCCAGTGTCTCCTGTCTTCTCAGTGGTCCTTCCAATATTTCCCGCTGAGTCATCCTATCCTGCTGACGGATTCATGCAAGAAGGACCTTCTTTGGTGGATAGCCCCCAACCAGTTGATCACGGGTGCCCCCTTTGTTCCTGCCCAACCCATTGCCACTGTGACCACGGATGCCTCCCAGATCGGGGGGGGGGCATTATCTCTGCAGGACTGTCCACTGCACATGCCAAGAACACGAGGTTCACCTGCATATCAGTGTTCTGGAGATGAGGGCGGTGCTCTTGGCATTGCAAGCACTTCAAGACTTTCTTCCTCTCAGGACCATTACGATACAATCAGACAGCATGTCGGTAGTTTGGTATGTCAACAAACAGGGCAGTACCAGATCTTACCCACTCTGTCGAGAGGCCATGCGAGTTTGGGAATGGGTGATTTCTTCCCAGCGCTTTCTCGTTGCAATGCACATTCCAGGGACGACCAGCGTGATAGCCAACAAGCTCAGCCGGGCGATCCTACTGCCTCACGAGTGGTCTCTGAAACAAGAAACAGCAGAACAGATTTTCCCCAAATGGGGACAGCCTTACTGCAACCTCTTTGCCAGCCCAGTCAATACCAATGCAGCAGCTATTTTTTCCTCATTCCCCCTCCAGGAGAGATACACAGAGACGCTCTGGCTCACGATTGGCCCATGGGACTTCTGTATGCTTTTCCTCCATTTCCTCTCATTTCCAATGTGATTCAGAAAGCCAGTCAGCTGGGAAGCAAGTTGATCCTCATTGCTTCTTACTGGCCTCGTCAGGTCTGGTTCCCCTTTTCTCAAGCCTCTTCTCCTGGATGGTCCTTGGATCCTGGACCCAGCTCTAGATCTGTTGACTCACATGTCAGGTTCACTACATCCCTCAATCCACACCCTCAGGTTGACAGCGTGGCTGCTCCAGTTCCATCCCTAGTCAGGCTTCATGATGCATCATCCTCAGTATCACATATTCTTATGTCCTCTCATAAACCTTCACCTAGGAGGCTGTATTGGCAGTAAATGGAAAAGATTTTCTGTTTGGGCACAGAAAATGAATGTAGATCCCTACACTGCTTCTATCTCTGTGATTTTGGAATTTCTCTCTGAGCTTTTTCAACAAGGTGCTGCCGCCGCTATTATCAGAGTCCAGTTGGCGGCAATTTCTCATTTTCACTTAGGGTTTCCAGATAACAATTTAATGTCTCATAAGCTGTGCAAGACCTTTTTGAAAGGAATCACTCTTTTGAGACCACCACTGCAAGAACCTGTGGCTTCTTCGGATTTAAATTTTGTGTTGTCCAAACTGACTTCTCCCCCGTTTGAACCTTCCCACTCATCTTCATTGAAATTTTTGTCTTGGAAGACTTTGTTTTTTGCAGCTATTACGTCAGCTAGACTGGTATCGGAGCTCCAAGCCTTGTCTGTTAAGCCACCTTATTTGATCTTTCACAAAGACAGGGTATCACTGCATACTAATCCCTCCTTTGTAGTTTGTTCCCCTGCTACCTTAAATCAATCCGTAGAACTCCCAGTTTTATTCTCTAATCACTGTAATGCAGCTGAATACTGTTTTCATCAGCTGGACGTTTATAGACAACTACTTTTTATTTACAGCGGACCAAGGAATTTAGGAAATCAGATCAACTATTCATTTCCATATTGGGCTTACCAGTTTCTAAAGTGACACTATCTAACTGGATTTCCAGTTGCATAGCCTTTATCTACAGTTTGGAGGGCAGACCTTTACCCTGCAGAATCGAGGCTCATTCTACCAGGTCGCGGTCTACCTCTGCAGCCTTTCAAGCCAGGGTCCCACTTGATAATATTTGTGCAGCAGCTACGTGGGCTAACCCTCACACTTTTATTATGCATTACAAATTAGATTTAGCTTCCAGGGGTAGAGCATCCTTTGGCTCCACGGTGCTTAGGAGTATTTTCCAGTGAGCCACCCAAGAATAAGGCCCCAGGGACGCTGTCCCATATGTAAAAATGAAGGTGAGATTGGACTACACAACATAAAGAAGTTATGTACTCACCAAAACGTTCCATATTGGTAGTCCATCTCACCCTTCATTTTTACCAACCTGCCCTCCTGTCCCCATCCTGGAAGATCTGGAGATAATAATAATAATAACTGGGTTATCTTTGGTTGGAGACCCTTTAGTATTGGTTTGCCTGTTATGGGTTTTTTCTTTTAGTGAGCAGCAAACAAGATCTGGGGGGTTGTACTGGTGCACTATGGGATACCTGCTTAGCCACAAGCCAACCAGAAGCCTTCGAGCTTGTAAATCGGCCAAGTCAGAGCCGAGGATTGGCTCTGAACCCATATGTAAAAATGAAGGGTGAGATGGACTACCAACATGGAATGTTATGTTGAGTACATAACTTCTTTTTTCATTTTCTGAGATAGAACGACTTGTCAAGAGTAGGGTAGAAACTGTTTGTATTCTTCTGAATGTCATTAAAATGAACTAATGATTCCTGTTGACCACAAATTGCAGACCTTGAGTAGTAGCTTTATGCAGGACTATCTGGGTTATTTGTTGCCATTTAACATGAAGATGAGAAGGTTATGGACTTTGTCCTTGCATCAGGTTTTTAAATTAATTTTTAAAACTGACATTGCCATACAACATGTGTTCCTGGAGGGACATATTTCACATGAGATATAATACCATTGCTTTTCCATTTGCCTGCTCTTTTAATCTAGATATTAAGTCTATGGCTGTTGTCAGCAAAGAATAAGGTATTTCCCCCCAGTGTCATTATCAAACTTTTATAGAGATTACAGTCACTTCAGCTTAATGGACTACATGATAACCAGGCAGCAAAGATGTAATTTTGCATACCCATCTTGGTACTTACCAGATCGTGGCTGTGTTAATATCCTGTCTATGAAAAATCACAATCAGGAGATGAGATTGCATGCACTAATTGGTTGAGTATTGCACGTACATTGAACATATTTGACTTGAACTAAGAATATGGATACAACTATCTCCTCAAACACAGTGACAGAAGTCATGCAGCAGTGGCCCTGGGAACCTGTCCTTTTGTAGCACCTTCCACAGAACAGTCTGGCCCACAGGTTCATACGTGTTCTCCACCTCCACACAACATAGTACTGGCAGAGTGCTGTAACTGCTACACTTTCTGTGCAAGGGCAGAGTGTTGATCAGTTTTCTTTGGCTTTCTTTAGAATCAGAGGTTTATCTTTTGGAAGGAGTCTTCTATCCAGCACCCTGGCACAGGCATTAACTGGGAAACTGAGGAACATGGCACCTCTGTAATTTATTTCTCATATTCCCCATTTGGAAATGGGGATCACTACTTGAGTTTGCCATTGCAGAGGCTCTGTCACAGCCTTTCACATCAATATTGACAGTGTGTTAACCCTCATATGTAGTTTACAGCACCTTCACCATTTCTGTCTGAACTCTCATTCACTCATGTAGCCTTACTGCAGCACAACTGTATAATTAATTGCCATAGTAACCTTATTTGAAGAAAACAATCCAGTCACATATCTGCTTTTGACACTTTGGCCATAGAGGATGGTGTCCACCTGGTTCAGGAATGTCTCAAAGTACTGCAGCCTCCGGTGTCCCTAGTCAAGACCAGAATTTCTCTTCCTCTGAATACATCCTGAGTGATCTGTTTTTTTTTTTTTTTCATTTCAGTCACCAGATGACTTGCCATAAGCTCTTTGAGATTGTCCTGAAGTCATAGTAAAAGCCTTTCCCAGACAACTTCCAACTTTGTTCTTTGCTTTGACTGCTATAGCTGACATTTCCGTGACTTGTTCCTACTTGCCACCGAAATCAGAGGCTCGCCATTCTTACACTCATAAGTGACCTCCTTCAACTTGATTGCTTTAACACCAAAAAGCCTCACGAACCAATAAAAACAAAAAGACGCCAAGGACACAGTCTATCAAAGTCAGCTGTTGCACGTAATGAACACTCTGCCACAGTCAGCTTTTGCACGATGTAAAAACTCTGCCAGAAGTAACTGTTACACCAATATAAGCCAAAGCAGTAATCCAGGTGTAAAACAGAGAGAAAGACAAGCCACCAGACTTGAAAAAATAACGTAAGAACTTTTATTATACCACAAGCACTTTCGGAAGGCTTCGTATCCTTCCTTCCTCAGACAAAATCTAAACACTAGTACATCCATTGTCTGCTTTAAATAACAGCGTGATTAGTGATAGTTCAATTAGTGATTATTCAATTAACCACCATATTCTACTATTTGAACTGAATCTCATACACTTTATAAATAAATAATTAAAAGTTACTAAATGTGATTAAACATAACTTACTTAGTACTTTAATAATATTTGTCCCTACTAAACAGTTCATATAAAAGATTGGTAGAAAGTGATATGTTATGCTTTACTTAGACCTACTACCCTAAATATGTTCTCCCACCAGCAAGCAATACAGCAAAAGATCCCTGACTGTCACCTAGGAAACTGCTACGTTGCCGGGTTGTTTAAACATTATGCTAATTGTAGTTATGTTAAAATCCAATAAGATACTACATTGTACTTATTTAATTAATATTGTTGTCGACTTAATAAAATCTTGTACAACATGTCAAATAAGTTGCAATACAATATATACAAGTGTCTTAAAAACCTCAAAAACATATAAAATAAGACCTTACACTAGGGTCTCTTATATATTACCAATATTCCGTGCCCTCGAGAACACCAGTGCGAGAGCCACCTATAAAGGATCCTTCCCGTTTTGTTTTAAACCGAGTAGTTATCTCCTTAGGGCTAAAAGTTTTAAAATACAGGTCAACGAAATAGTATCGTTTAACCCTGGAAACATATGTGCGGCCGTCCTTAGTTGCCATAAAAGTTCCTCTTTTTCTAACAAAGTCTGCCATGGGCCTAAATGGGGATCGGCCTTGATCTGTTTTAAGACCGTAAAACCAAAACAGTGGTCTTCATGTTCGTTAATATGGCAAGCTAGTGCGTTGTTAAAATCTTTTCTGGATACTGCATACAGGTGCTCATAGATTCGCTTGTTAAGTGCCCGCTCAGTCTTTCCAATATAGAAAGCCGGGCATTTCTTACAGGCCGCCAAATAGACCACTGATTTGGATGTACAGTTAAACCTCCCTGTCAATTTGTATTTCACCCCATTTATTAGTACCGAACTCCCTTCATGTACAAACTTACAGTACCTACAAAACCCACATACGGTCATACATTTATGCCTTTGAAAATCAGTGTTATTATTCTTTTCTAAAAGGGCTTTTAAATTAAATCCTTTCCTAAAGGTAATGTTCGGTGAATCACCCAATAACTGTTTTAAATGTCTGTCCTCCCTTATGTTTGCCCAGTTCTTCTGTAAGATGTTCCTGTTGAAGTAGTGGTCTATGGAAAATGTACATAAAAATCTTACCTCAATGTCAGGCTTTTTAGGGTCCTGCCTGTCTTGTTGTACACTCTGTTGATCTACACCTATCAAACTTTCTTGCCTCCATAAAATAGGTTTAAAGTGTCCAGATTCCCGTTTAAAACCCACTTCAGCTTTCACCTCTAGTATTAATGAGTGTGGATACCCTCTGTTTGCAAACATAGCAGTCAAATTTTTGCACTCCTCCTGAAAGTCCACATCCCTAGTTGTCATACGTGCCGCCCTTACCATCTGCCCCTTCACCACTGCTCTCTTTTGATGGTAAGGGTGGCAACTACTAAAGTGGAGAAAACTGTTGGAATAAGTGGGTTTTCGATGAATTATACTAATGAATCTGGATCGCTCCATGTCTTTACTTAATTTGATGTCCAAAAAACTGATTTCCTTCTCATTGACTTCATATGTGAAGTCTAAGAAGTCAGTCAGTGTCCTGATGTCGTTTATGAATATTGTTGTAGTTTGCTTTGGCCCCCTCCACAAAAAGAACATGTCGTCCTGGTACCTAGTATACCAGGCGACATGTTCTTTGAACAGGCTGTTAGTAAATAACAACTTATTTTCCCATTGTGCCATTACACAATTGGCAAATGACCCCCCACAGGGTGACCCCATTGCGACCCCAGAGGATTGCCTGTAAATACAGTTGTTAAAAGAAAAGAAGTTGTATTTTAACACTAACTCTAGTAAGGTCTCAATGGTGAGTATCACATTCTGTTCTACCTTCTTCTCTTCTAGGAACTCCCTGATCCATTGCAACCCTAATTGTTGTGGAATGACTGTATATAAGTCTTTAACATCCACTGTCATGAATGTTAAATTAGGGTCAAAAGGTATCTTGTTAATGTCCTCCAGGAAGCCCCATGAGTCCTTACATATATGTGTTTCTTTTACAATGTATGGTTTCAAAAGGCTGTCCACATATTTGGCACAAGCTGTAAGTATGGACCCTCTACCGTCCACTATTGGTCTAAAAGGGGGGTCATTTACTGACTTGTGAATTTTGGGGGCCCCAAAGAAGGATGGCATTCTAGGTGATGTCATGTTAAGGTAAGTATGTGTGTCAATATCGATAATGTCCTCTAAGAAAAGATCTTCAATTGTCGCCCTAATCCTCCCATGTGCCATGTTCACTTCGTTGATGCTAATATCCTCATATGGGCCATCGTCTAAGTGAGTAGTTAGTTTGTTGATGTAGTCCACCTGATTCATAAACACTAACCCTCCCCCTTTATCGGGTTTCATAACTCGAATGTTACAATCCTGTAATAGCTTTATGAAATCCCGTTCTTCGGTTGTTATGTTGAGGGTGTGTTTACTGTTGCTAATTTTACTAGCAGCCAAGAACCTTAAATCTAGTTCACATGATTTCTCAAATGTTTTAAGGTTACTGACCAAAGGTGGATTGAACAGGCTAGATATTCTAAATGGTTTAACAAGTGAAGAATTATTACCTAGAACTGCCAAAAGGTTAAGTTTACGGACAAACAGTTTCAGGTCTACAATAGTCTTTACTAAGTCCATGTGAGTGTCAGGAACAAAGGACAGTCCTTTAGAGAAAAAGTCAGCCATTTCAGTAGTAATGTCAAGGGTAGTATAATTAAATATCTTAAAATCTCCCTCGTTATTATAGATCATTGTAGGCTGACTTATTCCCTTTATCATTTCTTCTTCTGGTTCTGTTTGTTCTTTACACTCGGCTGGTTCCTGTTCGATCTCAAGTTCCTCTGTTGTTGGTACTGGCCCTGCCCAAAATCCTGGTTGTGTTCTATTCCTGTTTGTCCAACCCCAATGTTCCCATTAATCTGTTGTTGTCCGTTGTTGTTAATAGCCCCATTAAAAGAATGTTGCTGTTGTTGCTCCGGATTGTTGACTCCCCTTCCATCCCCTACTACAAATGGGTCACCTTCCTTGTAACCTTCCTCAAGGAAGGTATCTAGCTGGTACATGTTCTGATTACTATTGTGACTAGTGTCATTATTTGGTTTGGGCAAGTGACCACCTAGTTTGTTCTTAGGTTGGCCTATCTGTGGTGGCCTAGGGTATGCCTTGTTTTCTGCGTACTGTTTCATGTCTCTCATGATTTTCTTCTTTTTATTATCACACAGTTTGTGAGTAGTGGCTTCGATGCTGGAAAATATTCGGGAGTAATCGTATTTGTATCTCAAAAAGTTTTGGTTTTTCGTAATTTCTTGCTCCAAATTAGCCAAGTCTACCCTGTAATCATTGACCTGTTGTGTGTAATGGTCAATCAATAAGCCCATGTACTCAAAACTGTGTCTATCAAACAGTACTATAAGTTCCTTGTGGAACTGTGAACCTTCCTGTAGGCCCACAGGAAATCTCCACTGCCTAAGCCCCTTAGGCACGATCTTTTTAACCAGACATTCCCCTAGATAAGAAATCTCTAGTTGTAATTTTTTACACTTGAAGAGTTTATAATCAAACTCCCCAATCAACGTAGCAATATTATTCAAGCTCCGTTCTTCCAACTTGATTGCTTTGTTCATGAGAATTATCAACACTACAAGCACTGACCACATTTTGGCCAGAGCTCCTTGACATTGTCTTAACTGTTGAGGTTTTGAACGAGCTTCACTCGCACATTACATCACTGATCTCTGGAAGTATGTGAGAGAAGCTCCTATAGATGTAGGAGTTGAATTCATCATGCATATAGGCAGTCTCTGGGCATGCTTAATAAACGATTGGCTTTCCTGGGTCTTAACAGCTGCCATCATAGCCAGCTTGAACCATTCCTAATCATTAGACAGCTCAGAACCTCTGACCTGAATGTCCAGAACACAAGTTATCATTTCTGATGATATGACTACAGTCATTCAGAAGCCAGTGGCTAAATGTTTTCATTGTTCATAGGTCAATATCAGGCTGTAGATCCAGAGGACCATTAGTAACTTAGCCACAATACCTTAGGTTATAGGTACTCATTGAGATTAGTTTGTACCTACTTTCAGCCTCTTTTCAAGAGGATTGAGGGCCCATACATAGGGTGTATTTATGATTGCCAGTTCTTTCATCTAGGGTATGCTTAAAGAGCATCAGGATGCTACTTTACATCCAAAGAAAGTCTATTCCATAAAAGAGGGATTCTTTGTTATATAGCCCTATCTTGCCAGTAGGTCCTGTTTGTTTCAGTGGAAGTTAAGATCACTCGAGCAGGTGTTGAGAGTTACACGTTTTGTAGATATGCAGGAGTTCATTCAGGATTTTATCCTTTGAAGCTGTGTAGGCTACACAAAGACCGTGTCAAGAGTCTGTAGGAAACAGAAAAAAGAGAGAGCGCTTTATGGTGGTCTTGGTAGCTCAGGGAACATGTGCCCTTGGTTATCTTAATGAGGAAACACTGTGGCCTCTTGAGACTGAGTCAGACGCTTAGGCACGTACCATAGGATGCTATTAGTGTTATGGGCATACGGGTGGAGTAGAGAAGAATAACGTCCTTGGATCTTGAAGAAATATCTCTGGTGATTAGTCTGGCAAGGTAAAATGATTTCCTAATAGTGGATACATGATGATCAAAGGAAAGGTCATTGATTACAAAAGTGCCCAGCTCCCTAATATGAGTCTGCTTTCAAAAGGGTGCATGGGTACTGCCCAAGAACAAAGTGCTGCATTTCTTTTAGGCTACGGTCCAAGCACCACTTACTTGTGCATGCTAGTCCTTCCTGAATAATTTGGAAGTTAGGGGAGTTAGTCAGCTCTGCAGACTTGGCCAGCCACAGGCCCTTGATATCGGCCTTGACATCATAGAAGTAAATTCCAAAGAGAAGTGGTTCTATGACCAATCTGTGAGACAGTGCTAGGAACTAATGCTTTCAAAGAATATGTGCCTCCCATATTAACAGTTTGGGTTTTGCCAGTAGCAGGTTTGCTGCTGAGTGAGTGACAGAGGTTTACATTTAGTTGGATTAACTTGTTGGTAATGACAGAATGTGGGATGTTATCAAAGACTTGTCCAGGTTCAGATAGGCAGTGTGAACCAATTTGCTTAGTGTAGTGCATCATTAATATCTTCAGAAAAGCCCACTAGTTTTAGGAGGCAGATTCTGCCGTTAACAAGTCCAAACTGGCTTGAATCCGGGGCTTATAGACATCCTACGCCTTGTTAATAAGTTCCATAATGGTGTATTCCATTACTTTGCAGATATGGCTAGTGAGGCATATAGGTCGGTAGTTTCCTATATCCTCATAGCTGGAAAGACACCATGGACACAGCATATAAATAAGTGCTTTTGTTCCTTTATTTCAAATTACAGAACTTAATCAGATGACTTCTAATGCTCATTTCTCTTCTGTGGTACAGGGTTTCATTCCCACATTCCTCATTTGGCTAATAAATGACCTTGAGTAAGTCACTTAACCAGGGAGTGTTTGGAGGCAGCTGGGAATCCGGGGTTGCAAGCTTAGTAACTATCTATGAACCTGTAAAGGTACAGTTTTCACAAACCTATATTGTCAGATATGCAGATAAAATGTTCACACACAGTACAATTTTATTAAGTATGTTGTGGGATAATCAGGAAGAAAATTTCATGATTGTACAGATTCACAAGATGTTCATCGTGCATACAGCTGCAGTAATTACAGATGGGTTCTCTGCCGTCAGGCGGGTCTTCGGTCGGCCGAATTCCAAAGTCTAGGTCCGGCGTCGGTTGTTGTCGCTTTCTTTCCTGATGTCAGTGTGACAGGGGTATATAAGACACAGCCGACGCCATTTTCTTCAGTCTTTTTTGCCACGCGGTGCCCGAAGCAGAAGCAGTTCGCAAGTGCCAGTCGGCCAGCTCCTGAAATTACAAAAATTTGGAAATCGAAGTCTTCTTTAAAGCTAAGTACCCCGTTGGGGAAACTTTTCTTGCCTCAGACTGATGTCAGACAAAGTTAACATTTGTATTTCTTGTGGGAAGCAAATACCGCATAAGGATTTCCATTCCCTCTGCATACCTTTTTTAGGCCTAGACCACGACGTCTCGGGCTGTCGCTTTTGCGCTACTTTCAATAAACGCACTATTAAGCGTCGGGCGGAGTTCGCCCAGCACTTTTTTGGTAAAGCTTTTGATTATAAAATGTCGTCGGAGACTCCGACTACCGTTTTGTCCAAGCAATGCAAGGACAAAGACCGACACGCGAGGTCCACGGTCTCCACCGACAACACGCCAAAACCGGCTACACATGGTCCGGTTCTCAGAGAGGCGCCTACGCAGCCCCTGACTACCGACGACACTTCTCTGGTGGTGTCTTCTGTAACCGAGACCGCAGGTGCCTCGGCCCATACCCAGACTACAGCTACCGAAGCCACTGTGAGTGTTGAGCCTCCTAATGTGGACAGGTCCACTTCCGCCCATGGTGTCTTTAGACCCTCATCTTTCTTTTCCATAAAGGCCTTTACTAAGTCCAAATCAGCCATGCATCCCAAGAGGCCTGTTGCACAGGGCCCATCTCCAGGCCCCATGCCTAAAAAGCAGATGCTAAAAATTGCTGAGGATTTAATTACTCTTATCAGGGGTTCCCAACCCCCTCCGGACAAGAGACCCAGAGTGGAGGAAGATTCTCCCTCTTCTGACCAGGGCTCCATTATTTCAGAACATTCTGATGAAGAGGAACACTCGTACTCCCCTTTTGAAGATTCTGATGCAGAGCAGTCCATTCCTTCTGTATCTCCCCCAGAGGATTTTCCTTTTGGGGAAACCTTGCATACCTTGAGGGAACACTTCCATTGGGAAGGCCAAGATTTTTCTGATTCCAAGAAAAGACTTAGGGAATTTCTTTTGCTACCTCAACACAGACCTCTGGCGATACCTCCTGTCTTGGACATACTTGATGATGTTTACTCAGAGGCTTACCTTAATCCGGATTCCCTGCCTCCTGCCCCAGTCAAGCCTGATAGGTACTACAGAGTTCCTTACTCTCACCAATTTCTTTACAAAAGCCATAATGCTGACCCTGAAACCATTTCTCAAGGCTCCAAGGGAATGAAGGCCTCTACTGCTAAGAATCCACTACCTTCCGAAAGAGAGTCTAGATCCTTAGAAAGGTGGGGAAAAAAGGTATATACCTCGGCCACCCTAGCCATGAGGGCCTTAAATTGTCAGTTCCATATGCCTAAATATCAGCAGTTTCTGTTATCACAATTAAGGAATAAAATGTCACAACCTGAACAACCAGATTTTAAGGAGTTGCAGGATATGATGCATAGTGCAGAACAAGTGGGTAAGCACACCTTACAATGTGGCTATGATGCTCTAGAGGCCTGAAGTAGAGATGCTGTTACAGGATCAGTCATTCGTAGACATGCCTGGCTTAGGGAACAAACCTTACCTGATCATGTTAAAGCTAAACTACTAGATGCTCCTTTACAAAAGGATGTATTATTTGGTACTAATGCTGAGGAGATACTACGGAAAATGGAAGAAAAAGCTAAATCTATGCAAACTGTCAAAGCTTTTCTACAGGTTCAACCACCACGTTTTAGCAGAAATTGGCCTTCAAAAAACTGGTCCTTTCCAGCCACGGACAAGCCCCAAAGAGGTAGATATAGGCACACAAAGGGCAGAGGACAATCTCAAGGATCATATAGAGGCAGACAATGGCAAACTCCAGCACCAAGAGGTGGCGAAGACAGTACACAACAATACAGGAAACAAACCCAATGACTTTCCCCTTTTCATGCCAAGCAAGTCTCAGCTAACAACACCCTTGGGAGAAAAGCTGGCATTATTTACAAGGAATTGGCATATTATCACAACAGACAAATGGATCCTGGACATTATAAACAGAGGCTACAGATTTCATTTTCACACACTTCCAAAAATGAGAGGCATGCCGAACCTGCCACACAATCAAAGGGCAGAGGCTCAAATACAAATTTCAAAGCTCATGGACATGACAGCTATTCAAGAGGTACCTACTCACGAACAAGGTCAAGGTTTTTATTCCAGACTATTCCTGGTACCAAGGAAAGGAACCGACTGGAGACCCATTTTGGACTTATCCATCCTAAACACATTTCTACTCTTACCAAAATTCAAGATGCTCACCTTACAGCAGCTTCTTTCCATGCTGGGCAAGGAGTTTTGGCTGGTAACATTGGACCTCAAGGAGGCATACCTGCATGCCCAAGCAGACAAAGCTGCAGAAGATACCTCAGATTTCTTGCAGGTTCAATCCACTATCAATTCTCTGCATTGCCCTTTGGCTTATCTACTGCGCCCAGAGTATTCACGAAATGCCTGGCATCAGTAATTGCCTACTGCAGACTTCAAGGGATACAAATTTACCCTTATTTGGACGATTGCCTGATCCAAGCGGACAGCAAACACATACTTCTGGAACATCTGGCTTATGTAACACGGTTATTGAATTCTCTGGGATACACAGTCAACAAAGAGAAATCCAGGCTAACACCATCTCAGAAAATAACTTTCCTGGGTGCCAACTTGGACACAAACACCCAGATGGCCTATCTTATGCCAGAAAAACAGGGGCAACTAACTCAGTACTTCAGAATACTAGCAAATTGTACCAGGCTAACTGCAAGGAAAATCCTGCAGGCTCTGGGCTTCATGGCATCTTTCATTCTTCTAATCCCATGTGCAAAGTTGCATATGAGGAAACTTCAATGGTACCTAAAAAACCTATGGTCTCAACACAGCCACAGTTTGGAAACAATAATACCAATAATCCCATGTTTGCAGGAGGAATTTTTATGGTGGGCCCAAGCATGCAAAACAAACACAGGTCTACCATTCTGCAAGCCTCTAGCAAATCAAGTCATCACAACAGATGCCTCCGACTACGCCTGGGGGGCACACATGACAGACAGGTGCATTCAGGGCAGCTGGTCCCAAAAGGAAAAGCACCTTCACATCAATCAAAAGGAAATGCTAGCAGTGATAAATGCAATTACAGCTTTCAAGGACCTCCTGCATCCAGGGCAATTATTGATAAGAACAGACAACACCACAGTAATGTGGTACATAAACAAACAAGGAGGAACACATTCATACCCCCTGTGCAGGCTAGCCATGTCACTTTGGAACTTGGCTCTGGAATGGCAAATCGAACTTCATGCACAGTACCTGCCAGGATTGGAAAACACGCTGGCAGACAATCTAAGCAGAAATATGACAGACCCACACGAATGGAAGTTGCATCCTCAAGTGTTTACAAAGATAATCCAAGTGTGGGGAAGGCCAGACATAGATCTCTTTGCCTCCCACAGGAATCATCAATTGACAGAGTTCTGCTCAAGGACTTTCCATCCAAAGGCCTGGAGAGTGGACGCCCTTTCTTTCAGTTGGGCAGCATGGACAGTTTACGCCTTCCCTCCTTTGCCTCTTCTGCCCAAGGTGCTCTTGAAACCAAGAGCAGACAGACCGAAGATGGTACTGATTGCTCTAGACTGGCCAAGACAACACTGGTACCCACTACTGAGGAGCCTAACACATACTCCTCCCTGGACCCTACCTCTAATGCCTCTTCTACTGACTCAGCACAGCTACAAAACTCTTCACAGTCAGCTGAAAACACTCAATCTGGCTGCATGGAAAATTCCTTAACACCACAACAGACCCTACTCTCCAAAGAGGTGCAGGATGTCATTTTGGAGGCCAGAAGGCCATCTACTAGAAAGGCTTACTCCGCAAAATGGAAACGGTTTTGCGCTTGGAATGATAAAAGGCCAGGATCCTAGAAAACTGAATTTGCCTCAGATATTACAGTATCTAGCTGAGCTGTTGAACAGTGGACTTTCATTTTCCTCCATCAAAATTCATGCCTCAGCCATTTCTGCAGAATACAACACTGATCCACCCTTATTCTCTCATCCACTCTTAAGACAGTTCCTCAGAGGGGCTAAGAATATAAGACCTCCAAGGAAACAACCAATACCAGCCTGGGATCTTAATTACATTCTAGAAAAATTAACTTTGCCTCCCTTTGAACCAGCTGCCTCAACAGATTTGCAATATTTGTCCTGGAAAACAGCTTTCCTTCTGGCCATTACCTCAGCTCGTAGGGTTTCGGAACTACAAGTCCTCATGGCTGTGCAGCCCTTTCTCATCTTCCATCAGGACAGGGTTTCCCTACGAACCAACCCGTCATTTATGCCTAAGGTAGTATGCAGGGTAGCTTTAAATCAGGCCATACACTTACCTACCTTTTACCCCAATCCTCAAAACAAAGGGGAAAGGCTGCTACATTCCTTAGATATCCATAGACAGCTACGTTACTATTTGGACAGAACAAAGCCTTTCAGGAAATCAGAACAACTCTTTGTGTCTTATGCTGTAGGAGCTCAAGGAAAGCCAATTTCCAAACAGACAATTTCAAAATGGATAGGCCACTGCATACGGTTTTGTTACTCCTTTCATGGTAAATCTGTTCCTACAGGCATCAGATCCCACTCCACAAGGGCCACAGCTACCTCTACAGCCTTCCTCAGAGGAGTCCCTACCAAAGATATTTTGGAGGCAGCCACTTGGAGTTCTGTGCATACCTTCACAAAACACTACCACCTGCCTTTATACTCCAAAACTAGAGCAGGCTTTGCCACTGCTGTGTTGCAGGGCATTCTGGCTCTTCCCAGTTCCACCTAGTGCCTACCACCCTGTGCGTAGCTTTGGGATTCTACCCATCTGTAATTACTGCAGCTGTATGCACAATGAACATAGTACAGTTTTGTACCTACCGTAAATGTAGATGTTTGAGTGCTAATACAGCTGCAGTACAGGTTTCCCTCCCTCCTTCCCCTCTTGGTAAAGGCCTAGTGGCTAACACCTCCTCATACAACCTGATTGAGTTATCCTTCTATGGTATATTTGCTTGCAACTACTGATTTTTGGATTCTATTGCATTGCATGATTATATATATAATTTATGTATTGCCTTCCTTCTGGGGGCACCTGACATCTGGGGCAAGAAAGACTGAAGAAAATGGCGTCGGCTGTGTCTTGTATACCCCTGTCGCACTGACGTCAGGAAAGAAAGTGACAACAACCGACGCCGGACCTAGACTTTGGAATTCGGCCGACCGAGGACCCGCCTGACGGCAGAGAACCCATCTGTAATTACTGCAGCTGTATTAGCACTCGAACATCTACATTTATGGTAGGTACAAAACTGTACTTTGTAAGGCATACGGCAGACTGTAAGAATACAGATTGGAAAGATAAGAGGTAGCAAGGCTTAGATTGTACTTTTTATTTGGGTGATGGGGGGACACTTGCCTAGTCTGTCACATAGGTATTGAGAGAGAATGGCCTTGAAGTTTGATTTAGATTCAGTTAGTCTTGAGTTTTACAGGTAAGCTGTTTCAAAGTGTAGGGATACTGCATGTGGGGGGGGGGGGGGTAAAGGGACTTGCCAAGTGAATTTTGTGTTTAAGGACAGAGGTCAGCTCTTTTTCTTATGATTGCAAATATCCGTGGGATTTGTACTGTTGCATTAAGGATGATATGGTTGTATACTTACTGTATTGGTATAGTAGGGATTGAAACTCTTTAATTGCGAGTTGTTGATGAGATTGAGAAATCTTAACCACTGTAGCTTATACAAGGATGCATAGTGGTAAGTTTGTAAGGGTAGAGCAGTAGCAAATCTGGCTATTTTGTTACAGCATTGGGTGAGCTCATTTAGCTGAAGTGTTTAGCGATTTGTAAATATGGAGAGGCATATGTTAGAGTAGGTAGGAGATACAATGGCTTTATGCATAGAATTTGTTATAAAAAATATTTGACCCTGTATAAGTGGCCAGGTTTCTGAGGAGTCTTGTTGATGGTGTCAGATGTGGTGGATGTCAAATCTGAGTTGATTGGCAATTGTTGCACCTAGCAGTTTTGCATCTCGGATGGTCTCTATTTTTATATTTTGGGTTCAAGTTGTATTGAGTGTAGGGGCAGTTGTGTTCTAAGAGTGGAAGACATAATTTTAGTTTTTTGGAGTGTAATTTGTTTTGTGTTTTGAAGCCAGTTTTCAACTGAATTTTGTGTTTTGCATACGTTTCTGCAGCTGATGTATAGAGGGGCTGAACATACAAGAGTGGTGTTGTCTACATATTGAATTATTTTGGATGGACCTGTAGCTGTGTGGAACTTTTTGATAAATAGAGAATGGTCCTAGTATTGGTCCCTGTGGGACTCCGGTGTTTACAAGGAGATTTGCTGAGTGGGTGGATTCCCATTGACAGCTTGGTTTCTATTATTGGGTAACGTTGGAAATATAGTAGAGTTTGGTTGGACATGTTCAGGTCGTTTAAGCTGGGAGATGTTCTGTCGAATGCTTTTGATTGAGGAAGGTTGAGACTAATGGATTACTGTTGCAATGATTATTAATGATATTTAGTAGGCAAAGGAGGACTGCAGTTGCACTGTGTCCTGGGCAAATTCCATACCGAATGTTTAATAGTTTTGTCTGGAAATTTTTGAACATATGTACACATAAGGTTTTGGAGAATGGGGAAGAATAACGATTGGTCTTCAGTTGTTCATTTCTTCTGATGAGCCACCTTGAGTAGTCGGCTAACATACCTCTGTTTGCAGATGTTGGACATGTAATTTATTCATAGCCTTATTGATTAGTATGGGGACTGAATAAGCAAGAGATTAATTTGCTGTTTTTTTTTTCATAACCAGCTGGGAGATTATCTGCAAGATAGTGATTGTAGTTTTAAGCATTAGCAGGAGCTTTTTTATATGGAGGTTGTGGGTACAGCATAAAGTGGAAAAAAATTCTTGATTAGTGTTAGAGTAAGATGAAAAGAGGTGAGGTGTGGCATGAGGGGTGCTTGGTAGTGAGGTGGCTGCATTAGTGAAGTATGATTTGAAAGCTGCAGCAGTTTAATTTTCTAGCTGATTAGGCAGTGTATTTTGGCTAAGGGACTTTATCAGGTTTGAGTAACATTGATTGTGGCCCAGAAATAGTATAGGATCACTTTGTTTTGTTTTTGATAGTGTTCTTTTGTTGTCCTTATTTACCTTTTTAAGTGGTCTATAGTGTTGATATGTCTAGTGAGCTATTTTTGTGCCATAGTCGCCATATTTTCTCTTTCTTTAATATTTCTTTGTAGAGGAAGCTTTTTGGAATTATTTTCTTATGGGGGTGTGCTTGTTTACCATGTCTAGTAATATTACTCGAAGTGATACTTCCATCATCTAACAGGAGATTTTTTTGAGGATTTACCAGTTGCATTGGCTTAAATTTGGTTCAGTTGCAGACAAAGTTGTATTGTGAGGGAGGTTTGAGCTTACATTTGATCTGATTATGTAAGTTGGATGATAGCCGCTTTATGAGTTTGGCAGTTTACCAGATTGTGGCATATTTTCTAGATTTGTAGTCAGTATCAAGTCTGGATTGTGGTAGGACTCTGTATCAATGTGTGTAGGTACATGCTAAGTTTATTCAGATTGTCAGTATAGTTTTCACAGTTAATTATACCAAGAGATACTTTCTGTTCACTAAAAAAATGGCTATCTGATAATCAATGCGTCCTAAACAAACAAAAAAAAAAAAATAGACATTTGCTTTTTCTCCCTCGTTCTCTCTCAGCATAAATCAGTCTTTCTCAGCACATCCTCCAATAAGACCATCATAGAACCTGAACCACACAGTAAGCTCCTTGGTACCATCATAGATGATGAGCTCAAATTTAACTTGCATGTCTTACAAAGCATAAAAAAAAAAAACTCTAGGCCACCTATACCAAGATAGAAAATTTCTAACTCCCAGTGCTACACCCTCCCTGACTCAGGCTCTACTCTTCCCCTCCCTTCTCTACGCTGCCCCAGTCCTTACTAACTTAGACTTCAACCTTGTTCAAACTCCAACAAACCTACCACAAGGTAGCTAGATTTGCCACCAACTCGCATCACAACTCTCACCACTGCCTGTCGCTTAACCCTCTCCAATGGCTACAATTCCCTCAACAACTCCTACTATCTCCGTTACAAATCTTATACAGTATAGTATAAAACCATCCACCTGCACAGCCCTCTCATCTCTGGTATTCTCCTATACCCTTGCACGTACTCTCCGCACTTCAGACTACTCCTGGACATCTACCATCCCAGCAAAATTATTGGTAAATTACTCTACAAATCCTCCATAGACCAAGCTTGGAACAAACTCCCCACCCTAAACACTTCAAAAAGGAAGTAAAACTTCACCATCTTAACACTAAGACTTGTCCCTGTCATGCCCCTACCTAATCCACTACACTACTATAATGCCTCTCTCCTTCTCCACTGACTTCCATGTACTTATCCTCTCAATATTTTTCTTTTTTTCCTCACCATTTATAATCATTCTCCTTAGGTTTCACTGTTTCACCACATGTACACGATAGTACATGTTTGTGTATAACAAAAAAAAAAAAAAAAGATGTTCGTGTTTCACTGTTGCAGTCATTACATTTGGGTAATCTGCTGGCAGGTTGCCCTCAGTCGGCCTGAATTCCAAAGTCTTGGGTCCTGCGTCGATTGCGGTCTCCTCTTCCATAAAACAAGCAGCCAACGCCATTTTCTTCAGTCTTTCTTGCCACGCGGTGCCCGAAGCAGAAGCAGTTCGCAAGTGCCAGTCAGCCGACTCCTGATATTTTTGTGTTCAAGTTTCAGAACCGCAGTCTTCACTAAAGCGAAGTACCCCGTTGGGGAAACTTTTTTCTTGCTCCATACCGATGTCAGAAAAAGTTAATAATTGTATTACTTGTGGGAAGCAAATACCTCATAAGGATTTTCATTTATACTGTATTCCTTGCCTGGGCCCTGATCACAACATGCCTGGCTGTTGGTTTTGTGCTAGATTTAACCAATTCACTATTAAGCGTCGGTATATTTTTCCCCTCTCAATATTTTGGGAACAGGTTTAACTACCCTGAAATGTCTTCTGATAGCAATCCGACTACCGGAGTACACAAAAAACGCAAAGAAAAGGACAGAGACAGACTGTCAAAACCGACGACAAAACTTCTCTTCTAAGCCAGTCGCCGGATCGCCGGTACTCAGTGAGGTGCTTTCACAGCCCCTGATACCCACTACTTTTGAGTCGCAGGCCCCTACCGAGACCGATGTGGAGTCCGGCACGCTGCGAGATTCTCAAAGTATTGTACCCACGGATGTCTCTCCCTTGGATGGGTCTGGAGCCGCTGAGCAGGCTTCTGAGGGTGTATTCAGGCCTCAACATTTTTATATAAAACCGACGCCAGCTTCAAAATCAAAGACAACATCAACTTCTAAAGCTAAAAAATGACACATGAGCTACGTGCACAGGCCTCTATGCCCAAAAAACAGACGATCAAAATGGCTGAAGACCTAATTACCTTGATCAGGGGTTCCCAACCCCCTCCTGATAAGAGGCCTAGGCAAGACACTGATTATGAATCTCCAGATTAGGTTTCTGTTTCTTCTGATTCCTCTTCTTATCAGGAATCATCTATACCTCCCTATGAGGATTCTGATGCAGAGGAATGTATCCCATCTGCATCACCTCCTGAGGATTATTCATTTGGAGAAACCTTGCATACTTTGAGGGAGCATTTTCACTGGGAGAGTCAAGATTTCTCAGAATCAGAAGAGAGGCTCAGGGATTTCCTTCTTCTCCCTCAGCATAGGCCTTTAGCCATACCTCCTATTTTAGACATTGTGGATGATGTGTTTTCGGAGTCAAGCTCGACTCCAGACTCCTTACCTCCGGCTCCCAGCAAGCCAGACAGATATTACAGGGTCCCTGACTCACACAAATTTTTATTTGGAAACCCTGCTGCTGACCCTGAAACTATTTCACAGGGTCCAAAGGGGGTTAAGGCCTCAACAACAAAAAATCCTACCCCCTCTGACAGAGATTCAAGGGCACTGGATAGATGAGGAAAGAAGGTTTATACATCTGCAACCTTGGCAATTAGAGCCTTAAACTGCCAGTTTAATATGCTCAAGTATCAACAACATGTTATGGGATTGCTGACACAGAAAATGATGCTGATTTCTGAATGTGCAGAAAATAAAGAATTGCAGGAATTATTGCATGCAGCAGAACAAGTTGGAAAGCATACTTTGCAATGTGGTTTTGATTCCTTAGAGGCCTCCTGCAGGGCCGCAGTTACTGGATCTGTGATTAGGAGGCATGCCTGGCTAAAAGAACAAAATTTGCCTGATCATGTTAAAGCTAAATTACTGGATTCACCTTTACAGTATGATACTCTGTTTGGTATTAAAGGCAGAAGAGGTTTTAAAGAAAATGGAAGACATAGCTAAGTCTATGCAAGCTGTAAAAGACTTCTTACAAGTGCAGCCACCAAGATTCAATAGACACTAGCCTACAAAAAATTGATCCTTTCCTGTATCCGACAGAGCTTAAAGGGGTAAATCCAGACGCTCTAAAGGTTCTAGATACCAGGCACAAAAATCTTACAGGTCAAAGCAGTGGGGTGCTTCTTCCTCCAAATTTGGAGGAGGCAAAGAGCAACCCTACAGAAAACAGTCTCAATGACTTCCCTCTGCCATCACCAAGCACTTACCTTTTGGCAGCACCCTTAGGGAGAAAATTAGCACTTTTTACTCAAAATTGGCAGTTAGTAACCCAGGACAAGTGGGTGCTAAACATAGTATCTCAGGGATACAGATTCCACTTCCATACTTCGCCAATGGCATATTAGGGCTACCTAAAGTCCACTCTTCAAATTTTCCCTTAAAACTACCTTCCTCAAAGTATACTACTGTCCTATTTAGTGTATCCTACAACTATAAATTATCTCTACTTGACTCCCAAGTAGACTATTCTCTATCTGTATAGCGAAGCACTTGCTCCTACAGTACTTATCACCTCGATACAGCACTCTTGTTATAGAAAGTACCCCAAAAAAGCAAACCCCATTTCTCGGTCACCCACATCCTCCAGAACCTTTTCTTAAGTTTTTCTGTCTATTCCTTCTAGCATGTCGAGGGATCAGTTGCTAATGTCCTCTCCTGCTCAGCTGGTGAACCTGGGAATATTGAGGCAATGTTACAATTGCCTCATGTACACAGACAACCCTCTCCTCCTCCCACAAAACACAAATACATGCGAGAGATGCAACTATACGGCCAAACTGGAGGCTGAGCTCTCTCAACATAGGACTGGCATGACCAGACAGGAGGAGAAGGTAACCACACACACTATAGACCCAGTCTCACATAATACCATCACAACCTCAACTCATACACATAAACACACAAAGACATACTCGGAGGCTCTGATCAATAATCTACCAAAACAGCAGAGGCCACCAAAGCAGACACCCAAACAACTACCACCTCAGAACACAACACCTGCAACACATAGACCACACAGTCAGAGTGTCAAGCAGTCACAGCCCTTAAGGCCAAACACAATGCCAGACACACTAGTCATTGGTGACTCCATAGTCAGACACACTGACGCCCCGCACACCAGACTGAGTAAGGAGAAGGTCACAGTAAGCTGACTGTGCGGTGCTAGAATCCGCCACATAACGCATGCACTCAGGTCTCTCAACAGCAGGTACAAGTGACTCAGTCATTGTCCACGCTGGTGTTAACGACCTGAGACGTACCTCCTTGGACTACATGAAAAGAGACATAGAGGAGCTCTCTGATTATGTAGCCCAAGCAGGTATGACCCTGACCTTGAGCAGTATCCTACCTTCACCAAGAATGATGCCACAATACAGAGATAAGATTATCAGCTTTAACAATTGGCTTAAACTCTGGTGTCATTCAAAGGGGATCCAATGTCTGTCTGCCTGGGATGACATGCTGGACAAGCCACGCTGCTTCAAGGGACGGCTTGCACTTGTCACCCTGGGATTCCGGATTTTGGCAAAGGCTCTTGCCACCCCATAGTGCCTTTTTAGGTAAGGCTCAAATTTTAAACCTACCACCCTAGAACAAAACAAAGAAAAAAAAACTAAGGGTAATGCTGCTCAATGCCAGAAGTCTCAACCTCAAGATGCACGCACTCGAGGCCCTTCTCAGTATGGAGAACATCGATGTCTGTGCTGTGACAGAAACCTGGTTCAAGGCTCCTGAGAGCACCCCAGCACTATCAGGTTTTACCTCATATCATGCTCCGCCCCAAAACCTGGACAATACCAAGAAAGGAGGAGGGGTATCCATATTCATCAAGGACACTCACACCTCAAGATTGGTGGCATCGCACGATGCATCGGAAACCATCCAGGTGCAATTAACCATAGGCAAGACTGCTCTGCAATTTGTAGCATGTTACAGGCCACCCTCACAAACTCAGGAACCTCATATGGCCTTCCTGAAAACACTGGAGGGATAAATGTATCTCCGAACACCATCATACTAGGTGACTTCAACTACCCTAATATAGACTGGGAACACTACTCAAGCCCAAACACTCTAGCCCAAAAGTTCCTGGAATTCATAAACTCAAATGCCATGGAACAACTAGTCACCATCCCCACAAGAGGAGAAAACATACTTGATCTCATCATCACGAACATGGGAGCACAATGTTCAACGCCGAAGTATACCCCTCACTGGTGAGATCTGATCACAAACTAATCTTGCTGGAGGTCCTCATCCCCCACCAAATGAAAAGACCACAGTAAAGAACTTCGAAGCCGACTTCACACTTCTAAAGACTAGTGTGGTCTCCTTTAAGGCCCCTGAGCCGGCGGTTAACATTACTCAAACTGCTGAATCACTTACAAATGCCTTCTACCAGCACCTGCAGGGCTGCATGGATCAGGCAATCCCAAGCAAAACAAAGACTCTTTGTACCAAAGGCAAGCGTCCAGTCTGGTGGACCCCAGCCATAAACAAACTCTACAACAAAAGGAGAAAGCTACTACAAGATGGAGCAAAATCCTTAAAAGGTAAGACACCGCTGATCACTATAAGTAAAAAGCTAAGAGCTCTCATAAAATCATCCAAAGCTAATTTTGAGAAAAAATAGCTAAGGACTCTAAAGACAACCATAAGGCATTCTTTAGCTATGTCAGAAACCTAGGAGGAAACTCCCAGATATGCTCAGAATTAGTTCAAAATGATGTGAAGATTACTGATCCTACAGACATTGCCAACATACTGGCTGAAAGGTTCAGTGCAAACTTCTCCCCCCCCCTAAAGGAGAGATATCTATACCAAATGATTGTAGCCCCCCAAACATCTCAAACGCCCAGGTGAGAATTGCTCTCTCCAAGGCAAAGAACACAGCATCCATGGGACCTGATGGTGTCCCCGGCTGTGTGCTCCATGAACTCAACGAGGAATTAAACCCACAGTTAGGACAGCTGTTTAATCTTAGTCTCACCTCCGGATACGCACTCCAGGAGTGGCGCACAGCGTCTGTGGTCCCACTCCACAAAGGCGGTGCCTCCACCGACCCTGGAAATTACCATCCCATTAGCTTGACAAGCCTTATCTGCAAAGCCATGGAGAGGATCATAATGGATCTCATAAATAAAGACATAGGAACTTGCAGACTTTGGATCCAACCCAGTTTGGCTTTGTCAAAGGCAGATCATGCCTTCTAAACTTGGTTGACTTTTTCGAAACAGTCACCAAGGCCATTGACGAGGAAAGGCAGTCCATACAGCCTACCTAGACCTGGTGAAGGCTTTGATACAATACCTCACTCGGGTATCATTGAAAAACTCATCAACTTAAATGTAAACCCATACATTACAAGATGGGTTGCAAACTGGCTGAGTGACAGAACCCACAGGGTCAGAGTTGCTGGCGCCATGTCAGACTCAAAGCCTGTCACAAGTGGTGTCCCACAGGGCTCAGTCCTGGGCCCACTCTTGTTTGGCATCTACTTTTCTGAAGTACAAGCAAACACAGGAGGGTTATGGCTGACAAAGTTTGCAGATGACTGCAAACTGGGCTGTAGTTGAAAACACACCACACAGATATCCTTCAAAAGGGTCTCACAGAAACGGATAACTGGTGCCAGAGCCATGGCCTAAAGTTAAATGCCAAGAAATGCATAGTCATACCCTTCGGGAAAAATAAGGTTACCCTAGCTACCATATAGGTGGCAATCCCTGAACACAGAAGAAGTTATTAGGGACCTGGGAACCCAGGTTGACAGTAGCCTTTCATTCGACACTCATATTGCTAAAGTAGTTAGGAAGACCTTCTACATTGCCCACCTTATCATGAAGGGATTCACATCTAGATCAAGGGAAGTCATAGTCTCCCTATACTCATCACTCATCAGACCAATGATCGAGTACAATGCCCCATTCGGAATGTATCTGACCCGACACTTGCAGCAGCTGGAGAGGCCACAAAAGTTCCTCACCAAAAGGATAAAGGGTCTCAAAAATCTGTCTTATGCTGCCCGACTGAAAGAACTCCAGTTATATTCAGTTGCTTACCGCTTGCTCAGAGGTGACCTATGCCTGACATACAAGGCCATGTCAAACCCAGATTTGATGAACATGCTTCATCTCAAAAAATCCCTCAGAGCCACAAGGGCGGGAGACTTAAACCTCGACACGGTTATTAATAGGACGTGCTGGAGTGATAGATTCATCACCCAAAGGCTCCCTATGCTGTGGAACAAAATCCCGGTTTATGTGAGGCAGAGCACCTCGCTGGCCTTGTTCAAGAGGAATCTTGACCAATGGATGGGAGATCGCAGATACACCCCAGGGGTTACCTCAGTGTCACTGCTCGACAGAGGCACAGCAAAATAATGGGCATAGTTTCTCCAAACTAAAGGGATGGCATAAGCCACAAAACTATGGGCTAGGCTTATAAATGCCCTCGGGCAGATAGCCTAGTATGAACCTATGAACCTATGAACAGTTGGCTGGATCTGCCAAAAAATCAATGGGCAGAGGCACAGAAACAGATTACGTCCCTCATGGATATGGGGGCTATTCAACCAGTACCAGAACAGGAAAAAGGACAATGTTTTTATTCAAGACTGTTCTTGGTACCCAGAAAAGACAAGGCCTGGCACCCAATACTGGACTTATCAATTCTGAACACATACCTGGACATTCCAAAATTCAAAATGCTAACTTTACAGCAGCTTTTGCCCATGTTGGCCAAGAATGCTTGGCGTGTGACATTAGATCTAAAAGAAGCATACCTGCATATCCCAATAAAGGAAATGTGCAGCAGATACCTCCGTTTCTAGGCTGGCTCCATGAATTACCAATTCTCTGCGCTGCCCTTTGGCTTATCTACTGCGCCCAGGGTCTTTACAAAGTGCCTGGCACCAGTAATTGCATTTTGCAGACAAAAAAGCATGCAAATTTATCCTTACTTGGACGACTGTCTCATTCAAGCAGAGAACAAGGACATTCTTCTTCAGCATCTGGCGTTTGTGAAAAGGCTTCTAACAAGCCTAGGGTACACAATAAACAAAAATAAATCACAACTGGTACCCTCTCAAAAGATAACATAAGATAAAAGATACGCTTAAATACAACTGCCCAGATGGCTTTCCTCACGCCAGACAAACAAAGGCAACTGACTATACTTCAAACTGATGGCAATAAAAACCCATTATCTGCAAGGCAAACTCTACAGTCTTTAGGGTTCATTGCATCCTACTGATTCCATATGCAAGACTGCATATGAGGAAACTACAATGGTACCTAAAACGTTTATGGAGTCAACATTGTCATAGTCTGGAAGCAATGATTCCTGTCATTCCCTGCCTACAACAGGAGTTTCTATGGTGGGCAAAGGCATGTCACCAGAACATGGGATGGGCTTTCACTCTACCCCCTGCCAGCCAAACTGTAACAACAGACGCATCAGATTATGCATGGGAGGCCCACCTGGCAGGAAGATGCATTCAGGACATATGGACCCCAAAACAAATGCATCTGCATATCAATCAAAAAGAAATGTTAGCTGTTCAAAATGCCCTAACAGCCTTCAAGGACTTAACTTCATCCAGAACAACTACTGATGAAGACGGACAACACCATGGTGATGTATATAAACAAGCAGGGGGGCACGCACTCATACCCCCTTTGCAGACTAGCCATGGCACTGTGGGACACAGCCTTGACTTACCAAGTACATCTTCAAGCTCAATTCCGGCCAGGAAAGCAAAATACTCTGGCAGATGATTTAAGCAGAACCCTTATGGACCCTCACGAGTGGAAACTAGATCCCCAACTCTTCAGCATGATAATAAAGAAATGGGGGAGACCGGATATAGACCTATTTGCCTCTCCTCGAAATTATCAACTGAAAAAATTCTGCACAAGGACTTATCACGGACAAGCATGGAAAGTGGACGTCCTATCCTTCAGTTGGAAAAACCTATCAGTTTACTCCTTTCCTCCTCTGCCTCTTCTTCCCAAGGTACTACTAAAAGTCAGACAGGAGAAACCAAAGATGATACTAATTGCTCCGGACTGGCCCCGCCAATACTGGTACCCAATCCTAAGGAACATGTCTCAATTCCCAGCTTGGTACTTAGCTCAAATACCTCACTTACTGTCCCAGCAAAACAATCAAATCCTGCACAATCAGCTCCAAACACTGAACCTAGCAGCATGGCTGATCATGTAGTTATTTAAACAACACCTCTCGGTAAAGCTGTGATGGATGTCATTTTGGAGTCCAGAAGGCCTAGTACTAGAAAATCTTATACTGATAAATGGAAAAGATTCTGTGCTTGAAACCAAGCACAAGGAACTGATAACAGCAGAGCCAAATATTCCTCAGATTTTACAATACTTGACTGAGATGCTTGACAAAGGCTTATCTTTTTCATCAATAAAAATCCATGCCTCCTCCATCTCGGCTCATTACAACACAGAGCCACCAATCTTTTCTCATCCTTTACTTTAGCAGTATCTTAGAGGGGCCAAAAAATTAAAGCCTCCCAGAAGACCACCAATTCCTGCATGGGACCTCATTTATATGTTGGAAAAGCTCACCCTTCCTCCATTTGAACCAGCTGCTACTGCAGACCTAAAGTTCTTATCATGGAAAACAGCTCTGCTCCTGGCAATTACTTCAGCAAGAAGAGTCTCAGAGCTACAGGCCCTCATGGATGTGGAGCCTTTTATCATTTTTTACCCAGACAGGGTGTCCCTGAGGACCAATCCTTCATTTATGCCTCCGGTGGTTTCCAATGTGGCTCTTAACCAAACTATTCATCTGCCAACCTTTTATCCAAATCCGCAGAACAAGGGGGAGAGGATTCTGCATTCATTGGACGTACACAGACAGCTAAGATTCTACTTGCGTAGGACTAAAGCTCTAAGAAAAACTGAGCAGTTACTAGTGACATATGCTGCAGGATCAGAAGGAAAGGCTATTTCAAAGCAGACTATTTCAAAGTGGATAAGCCACTGCATCCGTTTCTACTACTTACACCATGGCAAACTTGTGCCCAAGGGCATTAGGTCTCATTCCACCAGAGCTGCAGCTACATCAGCAACCTTTCGCAGAGGAGTACCAACCAAAGACATTCTAGAGGCTGCTACTTGGGAGTTCTCTTCACACTTCTACAAAGCATTATCATTTGCCTCTCTACTCTAAGTCCAGGGCAGGCTTTGCCACTGCAGTTCTGCAGGGTCTTATAGCCACCCTTAATGCTGTTTAGCTCCAGCCTCCGATCCATAGCTTTAGGATTCTACCCAAATGTAATGACTGCAACAGTGAAACACGAAGAACATAGTACAGTTGTGTACACTTACTATAAATGTAGATGTTCGAGTGTATTCACTGTTGCAATCCAGGTTACCCGCCCACCATCCCCCTTTTTATTCTGGAGTTTCTCTTTCCTTCACTATCTTCTACAACCTATGTGGTGTATTTGCTTGTAGATGAAGGTAAAGTTTGTATTGTTGCATGTGTATATATAGTTTTTTTTTTTTGGCATCTGCGGTGGTGGTGCTGCTGGAGCATTGTCGCCTCACAGTTAGACATTGCCTGTTAGATTCTCAGTTAGAGCGTCTTCTGTGTGGCGACATGCGTGAATGGGCATTCCTTCGTTGACTGTTGTGCGTTAGGCCCGGCAAGCCAGTACGTAAAAATCTACACCCATTATAGAATACAACGCCCCATTTGGTATGTACCTCCCAAGACACCTGCAACAACTGGAAAGGCCGCAGAAATACCTAACTAAAAGAATCACAGGCCTAAAGCAGATGCCCTCTGCTGACCGCCTTAAAAACTCCAGCTATACTCTGTCGCATATCGTCTACTCAGAGGCGATCTCTGCTTAATATACAAAGCCATGTCAAACCCAGAGCTGTTGGACATGCTACACTTAAAGAAATCCCAATCCCTCAGAATCACAAGCTCCAGGGGTCTAAACCTTGTCATCACAATAAACAAAACATGCTGGAGAGATGGGTTTCTGACCCAGAGACTCGCCAGACTCTGGAATAGACTGCCCATACATGTCCAGCAGAGCGCCACTTTGGCCCTCTTCAAAAGGAACCTTGATGATTGGATGGGAGAAAGGAAATTCACCCCGGGGATCAGGTCTTTCGCCCTGCTAGACAGGGGTCCAGGAAGTAAATAGTGTGGGAAGAAATAGCCAGGGTTTTGTTATGGCTAGGCTTGTATAGGCCCTAGGGCCGATAGCCTACTACCAACTTATAAGCTAGATATTTTTAAGTCAGTTATTTACACCCACTGTGACCTTCCCTAGATACTACTAGTGTAGCATCTAACATGTGTGCTACATGCCACATTGGTACAGCAGCCACTGTCGAAAGAATTGTGAATAATGTTGTTACACAACTCAAAATGTGATACACTTGTATGTTCTGCATATACTGTAGCTTTGGGCCATCTCCCTTTCTTGTGGCTAGTGTTACCCCAGTCTGACATCCAGTTTTAGGATTATTGGAGCATCGCTCCTCTAGATTCTTTGTGTCAGATCCGAGGTTCTGTGCTTTTGTTTCACTCTGACATAGACTGTGATCCAACTAGCTTCTGCATTGAGTCTGGGGATAAGGGTTTGACTCCAAAGCTGTTAGAGCCATCCCTTAGCCATGTTGGTGTGGCAGCTTAAGTTCCCCTTCAGTATCTGCCTTTGAGACAGGAGAGAAAAGACATCTTTGCCCCTCTTGTCTCCAGCTGTTCCACAACTGCTAGATCCCTTTGGGGCAAGCCAGTTCACACTAGTCTTGAGATGGTCTACACTCAAGACTCCAGTCAGGCTTCTGAGTCCTCCCTGGAATTTCCTCTGCACAGGGCCTCGGAAGCATATGTGTAATAGGAGAGACATTGAGGAGGGTGGCCTAATGGTTAAGGTGTTTGCCTTACAAACACAAGGTGCAGGGTTTGAATCTCACAAGGGATAATTGGCTAGGCTTAAAATGGCTCGCAAGGGCAGTTAGCCTAGTACTAATCTATGAACCTATGAACTCCCAGCAGGAGTCCTTGACAGAAGACATGTATTTCATTGAACATGAGGCATTCCCCAGATCACACTCTGAGGATGTCTTGTTCAGGGAGATCCTCACACTACAGGTAGGTCTTCACAAGAAGTCCCTTCCCGGAGGAATCAGTGTTCCTTGAGGCTTTTGGTTCCGGCTCAAATGCTCCATGAGTGTTTCTCCCCCAGCTGATGAGATGGTGGATTTAATCTCTTGCCAAGCATGAAAGGATCTGGGCATTACTGAACCAATCCCCAGGAGACAGAAAAAATACCTTGGGGTCCCCAAAGACCATTCTCATTGGATGAAGGGCTCAGTAGTGGATGCCATTGGTAGTAGCAGCAGCCACTATGAAAGAGCTGTTCTGTCCATCCCCCTAACAGGAAATCAAGGGCTTTGGACAGATTTGGGTGTCGTGTTTATGCTTCCCATATGAGACTTGACCAAAGAGATTTCCAAATCTCTTTCTGGGTCCTTGTCTGCAAAAGGCAGAAAAACAGTGGATTCTCCGCTGGCCACTCTTTAGTCACTATTGAACACTTCAATGCTTCTTGTATACAAAGTGGTTCAAGAGCCACAGGAACAGGCATTACAGTAAAGTGGTATGCCTGGATATGCTTGTGTGGTTTTGTAGTCTTTTAAGATGTCTTTTATCAGTGCGCAGTTTGGTGGGTCAACATTGTTTGTCCCCCAAGGTCAAAGACTCTCACTCCAGGAGTAAACAGGATGGGAAAACTCATTTTGGCTTAGGCATATTGTTCATTACCCCACAACGAAACTTCTTTATAAAATTAGAAGAGGGGTAAGAAACCATGTTTTTTTTCCAAGGGTTTCTTTAAAGATCCTTCCCGAGGCAGCGGGGTGTTCTAATGGTGTACGTCACCCCAGTGGCAGAGAAGACACCATGATAATCAAGACTTCAGGGGTCCTTCATCAGAGAGGCCTTTTCAGCACTCCTGAATGGTTGCCCGACTGCTGCATTCTGAAACCAGTTAGGGGGGCACTTATCTCTGCACCCAGAATCCTAGATAGCCTTGTCAAAGTTGTGTATGTGCAGATAGTAATTAGCAGAGGCTATTTCGTTCTCTTTCTGTATCCACCCCCACTACAAAAGAAACTTACCAACGTACCACCCTCTCAAAGAAAAGTAACAGCATTAGAAAGAAAAGCTGCTAGACAATAAACTCATCCAAAAGGTCCTACCAGATGACAAGCGTTTGAAACTTATTTCATATTCATGTTAGTCCCAGAAAAGAATGGAGAAATAAGGCCAGTTGTAGACCTCAGTCACTTGAACCAATTTGTTAAATGCACAAAATTCTGAGTAATGACTGTACAGTCTTCTTCATTTATTGAGAAAAGACTGGATGTGCTCGGTAGAACTTCAGGATGTGTACTACCACATCATAATGGACAGATGCCCCAGAAGGTTCCTTCATTTCTGTCTGGGAGACAGTAATTTTCAGTTTAGAGCCCTGCCCTTTGGTCTCACTACAGTCCCTCAGATGTTCACAAAATACATGGCAGTGGTTGCAGCTCATCTTCAGCTACAAGCGTTCCGGGTATTCCCATAGCTACACGACTGGCTCCTTACTGATCCTACCAGGCCTTTGCTAGTCTGAGCCGGAAACTACTTGCTTCAGCTTGGGAATTACAGTGAACCACAATTTCTGTTTTCCCCAGTGCAAGTTCTGGAGTTCATAGGAGCTCATTTGGATTAACCATTTAAATTGCAAGATTACTGGAGAACAAGATGTTCTTTGTGTTTCACTGTTTCAGTCATTACATTTGGGTAATCCTGCTGGCAGGTTGCCCTCAGCCAGCCTGAATTCCAAAGTCTTGGGTCCTGCGTCGGCTGCTGTCACCCCTTCCCTGACGTCAGGGGTATAAAAGAAGCAGCCAACGCCATTTTCTTCAGTCTTTCTTGCCGCGCAGTGCCCGAAGCAGAAGCAGTTCGCAAGTGCCGGTCGGCCGACTCCTGAGATTTTTGTGTTTGAGTTTCAGATCCGAAGTCTTCAATAAAGCTAAGTACCCCATTGGGGAAACTTTTTTCTTGCTCCAGACCGATGTCAGAAAAAGTTAATAATTGTATTTCTTGTGGTAAGCAAATACCTCATAAGGGTTTTCATTCTTACTGTATTCCTTGCCTAGGCTCTGATCACAACGTTACTGGTTGTCGGTTTTGTGCTAGATTTAACCAACGCACTATTAAGCATCGGTATGATTTTGCTTTAAACTTTTTTGGCCGCCAGTTTAATTATCCTGAAATGTCGTCGGATAGCCATCCGACTACCGGAGTTTACAAAAAACACAAAGAAAAGGATAGAGAAAAACAACCGAGGCCCAAAACCGACGAAGCTTCTCCTAAGCCGGTTCGCTGGTTCTCAGTGAGGTGCTTTCGCAGCCCCTGACACCCGCTACTTTAGAGTCGCAGGCCGCTACTGACTCCCACATTGAGTCGGCCATGCCGCTGGATACTCAAGGTATTGGAGCCTCAGACACTAATCCTTTAGATGGGTCTGGAGCCGCTGAGCAGGTACTGGCTTCTGAGGGTGTATTCCGACCTAAACATCTTTACATTAAAACAACTTCAGCTTCAAAGACAAAGACTAAAGCACCTTCTAAAGCAAGGAAACAAACTCAAGAGCCACGTGGACAGGCCTCTATGCCCAAAAAATAGATGCTCAAAATGGCCGAAGACTTGATTTCCTTGATCAGGGGTTCCCATCCCCCTCCTGATAAGAGGCCTAGGCAAGACACTGACTATGAATCTTCAGATCAGGTTTCTATTTCTTCTGATTCCTCTTCTGATCAGAGATATTCTCTTCCTCCCATGAGGATTTTGATGCTGAAGAATCTATACCTTCAGCATCTCCTCCTGAGGGACTGTTCCTTTGGGGAAACCTTGCATACCATGAGGGAGCATTTCCACTGGGAGAGCCAAGATTTTTCAGAATCTAAAATGAGGCTCAGGGATTTTCTTTTACTACCTCAGCACAGGCCTCTAGCCATTCCACCTGTGTTAGACATTGTAGATGATGTGGTCTAGTCTGACCCTGACACCCCAGGCCCTGTTAAGCCTGACAGATACTACAGGGTTCCTGACTCGCACAAATTTCTTTTTAAAAACCCTGCTGCTGACCCAGAAACTATTTCACAGGGTCCAAAGGGAGTTGAGGCTTCCATGGCAAAAAACCCAACCTCCTCTGACAGAGATTCAAGGACACTGGATAGATGGGGAAAAAAGGTTTACACATCTGCAACTTTGGCTGTAAGGGCCTTAAACTGTCAATTTCATATGCTTACGTATCAGCAACATCTCATGGGATTGCTTAAACAGAAAAATGTTGTTAAATTCTGAATGTGCAGATAACAAGAAAATGCAGGATTTATTGTATGCAGCAGAAAAAGTTTGAAAACATACTTTGCAATGTGGTTTTGATTCATTGGAGGCCTCCTGCAGGGCCGCACCTATGGGTTTTGTAATTAGGAGGCATGCTTGGTTAAAGGAACAAAATCTGCCTGATCATGTTAAAGTTAAATTACTAGATGCACCTTTACAGCATGATACTTTGTTTGGTGTTAAGGCAGAAGTGGTGTTAAAGAAAATGGAGGACAAAGCTAAATCCATGCAAACTGTGAAAGATTTTTTACAAGTACAGCCACCTAGGTTTAGTAGGCACTGGCCTACAAAAAAATAGTCCTTTCCTGTGTCAGACAGACCGCAAAGGGGCAGACCCAGACCCCTTAGGGGCAGATCCCGGGCACAAGGTTCTTACAGGCCCAAGCAATGGGATGCTTCTACCTCCAAACCTGGAGAAGATAGATCACAAGCATACAGTAAACAGTCTCAGTGACTTACCCCTGCCTGCACCAAGCACTTATCTTCTGGCAGCACCCTTAGGGGGGAAATTAGCACTTTTTCCTCAAAACTGGCACATCATAACCCAGGACACGTGGGTTCTAAACATAGTGTCACAAGGCTACAAGTTCCATTTCCATACTCTGCCAAAGGTAAACGACTGGCCAGATCTGCCAAAAAATTAATGGGCAGAGGCACAAAAACAAGTCTCATCCCGCATGGACATGGGGGCCATTCAGCAAGTACCAGAGCAAGAGCAGGGACAAGATTTTTACTCAAGACTGTTCTTGGAACCCAGAAAGGAAAAGGCCTGGTGGCCGATACTGGACCTATCTGTTCTGAACACTTTCCTGGATATTCCAAAATTCAAAATGGTGACTTTGCAGCAGCTTCTGCCCATGCTGGGCAAGAATGCTTGGCTTGTGACTTTAGACCTAAAAGAGGCTTACCTGCATGTTCCAGTCAGACAACCATGCAGAAGATACCTCAGATTCAAGGCAGGTTCAATGCATTACCAATTCTCTGCACTGCCCTTTGGCTTATCTACTGCGCCCAGGGTCTTTACAAAGTGATTGGCACCAGTAATTGCATTCTGCAGACAAAGAGGAATACAAATATATTCTTACTTGGACGACTGTCTCATTCAAGCAGAGAACAAGGACATTCTTCTTCAACATCTGGCATTCGTGAAAAGACTTCTAACATGCCTAGGATACGCAGTCAACAAAAAGAAATCAAAACTAGTACCCTCACAAGAGATTACATTCCTGGGTGCAAGCTTGAATACAACTGCCGAGATGGCTTATCTCACGCCAGACAAACAGAGGCAACTGACTACCTATTTCAGAATGTTGGCAACAAAGGCCCAGTTATCTGCAAGAAAAAGTCTGCAGGCTTTGGGCTTCATGACATCCTACATCCTACTAATTCCATATGCAAGACTGCATATGAGGAAACTTCAATGGTACCTAAAAAGTGTTTGGACTCAACATTGCCACAGCCTGGAAACAGTCATTACTCTCATTCCCTGCCTGCAACAGGAGTTTTGATGGTGGGTAAAGGCTTGGCACCAGAACAAGGGACAGCCATTCAGATTACCTCCAGCCAGGCAGCCACTAACAACGGATCCATCAGACTATGCCTGGGGAGCCCACATGGCAGGAAGATGCATTCAGGGCACATGACCCTCAAACCAAATGCATATACATATCGATCAAAAAGAGATGTTGGCTGTTCAAAATGCCCTGACAGCCTTCAAGGACCTACTTCATCCAGGACAACTACTGATAAAGACCGACAACACCACGGTCATGTGGTATGTAAACAAGCAGGGGGGCACACATTCTTACCCCCTTTGCAGACTAGCCATGACCTTGTGGGACACAGCTTTGACTTACCAAGTACATCTGCAGGCACAATTCCTGCCAGGAAAGGAAAATACTCTGGCAGACGAACTAAGCAGAAACCTCATGGATCCCCACGAGTGGAAGCTGGATCCACAAGTCTTCAGCATGATGATAAGGAAATGGGGATGCCTGGACATAGATCTATTTGCCTCCCCTCTCATTTACCAACTAAAAAGATTCTGCACAAGGACTTATCACAGACAAGCATGGAAAGTGGACGCCCTATCTTTCAGCTGGAAAAACCTATCAATATATGCTTTTCCTCCACTGAATCTCCTCCCCGAGGTGCTCCTAAAGGTCAGACAGGAGAAGCCAAAGATGATACTGATTGCCCCAGACTGGCCACGCCAGTACTGGTATCCAATACTAAGGAACTTATTGCTACACCCAGCTTGGGCCTTACCTCAAATACCTCGACTATTGTCCCAGCAAAACAATCAGATCATGCACAGCCAACTCAGGACATTAAACTTGGCAGCATGGCGGATAATGTAGTCATACAAAAAAACACCTCTCAGTAAAGTTGTGATGGATGTCATTCTGGAAGCCAGAAGTCTTAGTACTAGAAAGTCTTATGCTGGAAAATGGAAGAGATTCTGTGCCTGGAACCAGGCACAAGGAACTGATACAGCGGTACCAAATATTCCTCAGATTTTGCAATACTTAACTGAGATGCTGGACAAAGGTCTATCTTTTTCATTAATTAAAATTCATGCCTCTGCCATTTCAGCTCATTACAATACACAGCCACCACTTTTTTCTCATCCTTTAGTAAGGCAGTACCTCAGAGGAGCCAAAAACTTAAGGCCCCCAAGGAGACTACCAATACCTGCATGGGACCTCAACTATGTCTTGGAAAAGCTCACCCTACCTCCTTTTGAGCCAGCGACTACTGCTGATATGAGGTTTTTATCTTGGAAAACAGCGCTGCTCTTAACAATTACTTCTGCAAGACGAGTTTCAGAGCTACAGGTGCTCATGGCTGTGGAAACTCATCATTTTTCATCCAGACAGGGTCTCCCTGAGGACAAACCCAACATTTATGCCTAAAGTATTGTCCACTGTGGTGCTTAACCAATCCATCCATCTGCCTACTTTCTACCCAAATCCACTGAACAAGGGGGAGAGAATTCTGCATTCTTTGGACATACACAGACAGCATAGATTCTACTTGGACAGAACCAAAGCGTTCAGGAAGACAGAGCAATTACTAGTGGCATATGCTGCAGGATCACAAGGAAAGCCTATCTCAAAGCAGACTATTTCTAAGTGGTTAGGACACTGCATTCGTTTATGCTACTTACACCATGGCAAGCCAGTGCCTAAGGGCATTAGGCCTCATTCCACCAGAGCTGCAGCCACCTCAGCAGCCTTTCTCAGGAGAGTTCCAACCAGAGACATTTTAGAGGCGGCTACTTGGAGTTCAGTGCACACCTTTACAAAGCATTATCATTTGCCACTCTTTTCTAAATCCAGGGCAGGCTTTGCCACTGCAGTTCTGCAGGGCCTCATAGCCGCTCCTACTGCTGTCTAGTTCCAGCCTCCCAACCATAGCTTTGGGACTCTACCCAAATGTAATGACTGCAACAGTGAAACACGAAGAACATAGTACAGTTGTGTATACTTACCATAAATGTAGATGTTCGAGTGTATTCACTGTTGCAGTGCAGGTTACCCACCCACCTTCCCCCTTTTTTCTTTTGGATCTTATCTTTCCTTCTCTGATTTATACTACCTATGTGGTGTATTTGCTTATAGATGAAGGTAAAATTTATATTGCTGTATTTATATAAAGTTTGGCTACCCTTTTTGTGGGCACCTGACATCTGGGGCAAGACAAACTGAAGAAAATGGCTTTGGCTGCTTCTTTTATACCCCTGACGACCTGACGTCAGGAAGGGGTGACAGCAGCCAATGCAGGACCCAAGACTTTGGAATTCAAGCTGGCTGAGGGCAACCTGCCAGCAGGATTACCCAAATGTAATGACTGCAACAGTGAATACACTCGAACATCTACATTTATGGTAAGTGTACACAACTGTACTTTACTAACCCTAAGAAGTCAGGCTGAGCAGCTCCTTTTCCATCATCAACCACCTGCCAGTCTAGTTCTTCAACCTTGTAGGATCAATGATCACCTCCATTACTTTGGTCCCCTTGGCAAGATATTATATGAGAGTGTTTCAGTGGATACTAGCAATCCAGTGGTCCTTCAGATCCCACTGCATAATCTTTCCAAAACGTTTAACAGGATTCTGCAGAAGCCATGTTCATAGGTGTTTACTAGGCTAATGACCACAAAAGTCTTTTTTAAGGCTACCCATGCATCCCAAATCGCTGACAAGTTCTGATACCCTTGATAAATGCAAAAAGGGGCATGGGAGATGAAACATTTAGAAGCTAGGCCCTGTGAGATGAACCATTTACAGATTACCTGTGTCTATTAGAGACAGTGGTGCCAAACCAGGAATGAATTTCCTGATGTCCTTCAAGGATGCAACTGCAGTCCTGACATATGGGGTTGTCCTGCCTCAGGCAGCCCTTCGGTCGGCCGGATTCCAAAGTCTGGGTCCGGCGTCGGCTGATGTCGCCCTTTCCCCGACATCAGAGCACCTGGGGTATAAAAATGTCAGCCGACGCCATCTTCTTCAGTCTTTCTTGCTGCGTGGCGCCCGAAGCAGAAGCAGTTCGCAAGTGCCGGTCGACCAGCTCCTGTGTTTTCAGCTACTGAAGTCTTCAAAAAAGCTAAGTACCCCGTTGGGGAACTTTTCTTGCCTCAGCCGATGTCAGATAAAAGTGAAAAAGTTAATAATTGTTTAACTTGTGGGAAACAAATACCTCATAAGGATTTCCACTCTTACTGCTTACCCTGCCTAGGCCCAGAACACAACGTCTCGGCCTGTGCAGCTTGTGCCTCTTTCAATAAACGCACTCTTAGGCGTCGGTCAGAGTTTGCACAGGATTATTTTGGGGAAGATTTCTGTTATATCATGCCGTCGGAGCTTCCGACAGCACATTTACCTAAAAAACGGAAGGATAAGGACCGACACCCATGGTCTGCGGTCTCGGCCGACACCACGCTTAGGCCTACCGCGAGTGTCTCGGTCTCTTCTGAGCCGGTTTCGCAACCGCTACAGACCGACAACACCGCTCCACCGGTTACTTTGGTACCGGGGGCCAGCTTGGTGCCGGTTCCTGTTCTCCCCTCTGAGACCGTAGCCAAGGATATTTCTGACACCATTTCAGTGGATAAGACTACTCCAGCACGTGGGGCTGCCAGGCCTCCAGTGTCTATGTCCATTAAGGCCTACACACGTGCTAAGGCTGCCAAACAGGCTAAGTCTCTTCCTCCAAGATCTGTTTCTCTGGGATCCACTTCTGGTTCTCAAATTTTAAGTTTAGCTGAGGACCTTATTTCTTTAATTAGGGGTTCACAGCCTCATCCAGATAGAGGCTGTCAGCCGCCTTCTGACAAGAGGCCTAGGGTTGAGCAGGTAGACTCCCAGTCCTCCGATGAGGCCTCAGGTGATTCTGCACATTCTGACTACCAGGAGGAGGCCTTCCCGGCCTACGAGGATTCTGATGCGGAGGAATCTATTCCCTCTGCTTCACCTCCTGAGTTTTCCTTCGGGGAAACGCTTCATTCCATGAGGGAACACTTCAAATGGCAAGGCCAAGAATACTCAGATTCTAGGAAAAGGTTAAGGGAATTTTTAAAGCTACCTCAGCATAGACCCTTAGCTATTCCTCCAGTTTTAAATGTTTTAGATGATGTGTACTTAGAATCTAGTGTTTCCCCGGACTCCCTCCCCCCCCCCCTGCTCCTGTCAAGCCAGACAGGTGCTACAGGGTCCCAGACACACATCAATTTCTGTACAAGGGCCATACTGCTGACCCTGAAACTATTTCTCAGGGGCCTAAAGGGGTTTCCTCCACTACTGCTAAGAACTCACTCCCTTCGGAAAGAGATTCTAGGGCTTTAGAAAGGTGGGGCAAGAAAGTATATACATCTTCCACCCTTTCTATGCGAGCATTAAATTGTCAATTTCATATTATTCAGTATCAGGAATACATGCTGGATGACTTGCAAAAGAAACTGGCTTCCCCTGAACCATTAGATAGAAAGGGTTTACAGGAATTGGTTCATAATACTAAGCAGGTTAGCAGCCATTTCCTTCAGTGTGGATATGATGCATTGGAAGCTTCATGTAGAGCAGCAATGACAGGTGTGGTCATACGCAGACATGCTTGGTTAAAGGAACAAACATTGCCAGACCATGTGAAAATTAAGCTTTTGGACGCACCACTAGAGAAACATAAGCTATTTGGTGCTACTGCACAAGAGGTTCTAAAGAAAATAGAGGAAAAGGCAAAATCAGTGCAAACAGTCAAAGATTTCCTCCAGGTACAGCCTCCAAGATTCAGCAGGAATTGGCCTTCTAAGCATTGGTCCTTTCCTGACACAGACAAATTTCAAAGAGGCAAAAACAGACGTGGCAGAGGTAGAGGGCAAACTCGAGGCTCCTACAGAGGACATCAACGGAAGCCTCCGAACCAGAGAGGTGGGGCAGGACCTTCCACTGCTCCGCCAGGACAATCTCAATGACTTGACTTTGACTCCGCCATCCAGGGCTCAATTAGAAGCACCTTTGGGTGGAAAATTATCTTTATTCTCACAAAATTGGCACAATATTACAAAGGACAAATGGATACTGGAGATAATAGACAAAGGATACAGATTCCATTTTCATACACTGCCAACAAGACATGGCAGGCCAAACCTGCCACCAAATCAAAGGGCAGAGGCACTCAAACAAATAACAAACCTACTTCAAATAAGAGCAATAGAAAAGGTTCCTTCTGCAGAACAAGGACAAGGATTTTATTCAAGACTGTTCCTTGTTCCAAGAGAAGAAAACCAATGGAGACCCATTCTGGACTTGTCCGCACTGAATACTTACCTTATTGTGCCAAAATTCAAAATGCTGACTTTACAGCAACTCCTTCCCATGCTGGGCAAGGGGTCTTGGCTGGTAACTCTGGACCTCAAGGAGGCATACCTGCATGTCCCAATCAGACAAAGTTGCAGAAGATACCTCAGATTTCTTGCAGGCTCAGAGCATTATCAATTCTCAGCATTGCCCTTTGGCTTATCTACTGCGCCCAGAGTGTTCACGAAATGCCTGGCATCAGTAATTGCACATTGCAGACTTCAGGGGATACAAATATACCCTTACCTGGACGACTGCCTTACACAAGCAGATAGCCAACTAGCCTTGTTAAAAAACTTGGACTATGTCATTCACCTACTGCAGGCCTTGGGATACACAGTCAATATTCAGAAATCAAATCTCGTACCATCCCAACAAATACCTTTTCTGGGTGCCACACTGGACACAAACACCCAGATGGCGTTTCTGACAAAAGAAAAACAAAAACAATTACCAGAATACTTCAGAAGATTGGCAACACACACCCAGATGACTGCAAGGAAAATCCTGCAGGCCCTGGGTTTCATAGCATCTTGCATTCTTCTGATTCCACATGCAAGGCTGCATATGAGGAAACTACAATGGTATCTAAAAAGTCAATGGTCTCAGCACAGCCACAGCCTGGAAACATTGATCCCACTCATTCCATGCCTTCAAAAGGAATTTCTGTGGTGGGCTCAAGCAAGCCAGATAAACAAAGGTCTGCCTTTCAGCAAGCCTCATACAAGTCAAACCATAACAACAGATGCCTCAGACCATGGATGGGGGGGCGCACATGGAGGGCAGATGCATTCAAGGACAATGGACACAAAAAGAAAAGCACCTGCATATCAACCAAAAAGAAATGCTGGCAGTGATACATGCAATCAAGGCCTTCGAAAAGTTCATGCATCAGGGCCATCTACTAATAAAGACAGACAATACCACAGTTATGTGGTACATAAACAAGCAAGGAGGTACCCATTCCTACCCTCTTTGCAGACTGGCAATGAATCTCTGGGATATTTCCCTACAATTGAAAATAGAGCTACAATCCCAGTTTGTACCAGGGAAGGACAATGTTCTGGCAGACAGCCTAAGCAAGAAACATCATGGATCCATACGAATGGGTGTTGCATCCAGACATTTTCTTACAAATATGCTGGATGTAGATCTTTTTGCCTCCCACTTCAATCACCATCTGAAAAAGTTTTGCACAAGGACATACCATCCTCAAGCATGGAAGGTGGACGCTCTCTCCTTCAGTTGGAACTCTCTAACACTATATGCCTTCCCACCTTTTCCTTTGATGACCAAGGTGTTAGTAAAGATCAAGACAGAGCAACCGAAAGTCATACTGATAGCTCCAGACTGGCCAAGACAACACTGGTACCCACTGCTACGGAGCTTGACACACACCAATCCGTGGCTCCTTCCTCAATGGCCACTTCTTCTGACACAGCACAATTACAGGACACTACACCCCAGCTTGAAAACATTGAAGCTGACAGCTTGGAAGATTCCATGACTATTACTCAGGGTACACTTTCCAAAAGGGTAAAATATATCATCCTGGAGGCGCGCAGACCTTCCACTAGAAAAACATACTCAGCAAAATGGAAGAGATTTCTTATCTGGAACAGCAAAAAGGGTCAAGACCCATCAGTGATGAGCATTCCACAGATCCTGGAATACTTGGCTGAAATGCTCCACAATGGCCTTTCATATTCTTCCATAAAAATACATGCTTCAGCAATATCTGCCAAATATAACACTGATCCACCTGTATTTTCTCACCCATTGCTAAGACAGTTTCTAAGAGGTATAAAGAACATCAACCCTCCAAGGAAACCACCAGTGCCTGCATGGGACCTCAACTTCATGCTGGAAAAATTAACTCTTCCTCCCTTTGAACCAGCAGCATCTTCAGAGTTGCAATTTCTGTCTTGGAAGACAGCCTTCCTTCTGGCAGTAACCTCAGCAAGAAGAGTCTCTGAGCTACAGGCCCTTATGGCAATACAACCATTTCTCATTTTTCACCAGGACAGAGTTTCTTTGAGAACCAATCCGTCATTCATGCCAAAGGTGGTATCCAGGGTGTCCCTGAATCAAGCTATTCACCTGCCTACCTTCTTTCCCAATCCTCAAAATAAAGGAGAGACTTCTGCACACCTTGGACATACACAGACAGTTGCACTACTACTTGGACAGAACAAAGTCTTTCAGAAAATCTGACCAGCTTTTTGTAGCTTTCGCTGCTGGATTGCAGGGAAAAGCAATTTCCAAACAGACAATTTCTAAATGGATTGGAAATTGCATTCGATTCTGCTACTCTTTTCATGGAAAATCTGTGCCAGCTGACATCAGGCCACATTCCACCAGAGGTACAGCCACCTCCACAGCCTTTTTAAGAGGAGTGGCAACAAAGGACATTTTGGAAGCTGCTACATGGAGCTCCATGCATACATTTTCCAAACATTACAACCTGCCTTTATACTCCAGGTCCAGAGCAGGATTTGCCTCTGCAGTCCTGCAGGGCATTTTAGCTACACCATCTTTGTCTTAGTGCCTACCACCCCCAGGTTGGCTATGGTATTCAACCCATATGTCAGGACTGCAGTTGCATCCTTGAAGGACATAGTACAGTTTTGTACCTACCATAAATGTAGATGTCCGATAGGTATGCAACTGCAGTCAGATTTCCTCCCACCTACCCTCTGTGGTATACTTTTGGGTTTCTACCCCTCATTTTAGCTACCTGGGGTAATCTTTTATGGTGTACTTGTTTTTATGCTGTTGTACTTGTCTGGAATTTTTTCTCTATTTTTCAAACTTTAGCCTTCCTTAGAGGGCACCTGGCATCTGGGGCAAGAAACACTGAAGAAGATGGCGTCGGCTGACGTTTTTATACCCCAGGCGCTCTGCCGTCGGGGAAAGGGCGACATCAGCCGACGCCGGACCCAGACTTTGGAATCCGGCCGACCGAAGGGCTGCCTGAGGCAGGACAACCCCATATGTCAGGACTGCAGTTGCATACCTATCGGACATCTACATTTATGGTAGGTACAAAACTGTACTTTCTCCATCCAATTGTCCAAATTGCACTTGAATTGGGTTATTGGTGGATTCAATCTCCAGAGGTATTTTGGGCCCATCATTTTGTTCTTTCTCTCACTCCCAGAGCTGAAATGACAACAGATGCTTTCTAACTAGGGTGGTGGGACAGTACCTGAGAAAGATGGTCCAAGGCAAGTGGTCCCCAAGAGAGGCCAATCTTCACATCAGTGTCTTAAAGATGAGGGCAGTCCTAACATTTCCGGCCTTTCAGGATACCCTTCCTGTATGCGTCTTTCTATCCAGATTGACATGTCAGTAGTCTGGTACATCAACAAAGAAGGGGAAAACCTTCCTAGCCAGTGTGTCAAGAAGTGATGAAAGTGTGGCAGTGGGTGATATCTTCCAGATGCTTTCTAGTGGCAATACACATTCTGGGGAAAACCAACAATCTAGCAGACAGGTTGAGCACATCTATTCTGCTAGCTTACTAGTGGTCTTTCAGCGCAACACTGGTGACATAAATCTTTCATCAGTGGGCCATTCATGCTGTAGTCTTTTACTTATCCAATCAAATCAAAATGCATGAGGTACTTTGCTGTGATCCCCCCAAAGAGGGAGTCCGTGAGAGACGCTGTGATCCATGATTGGCTCATCTCACACGTCTCCTGTATTTTTCTCCAACTCCCCTAATCCTGAAATTTCTACTGAAAGCATTACAGTGGAAAGGCAGGGTTATCCTCATTGCCTTTTTTTGGTCTCAACAGGTGTGGATGTCCTTCAAGGATGCATCTGCAGTCATCACATATGGGTTGTCCTGCCTCAGGCAGCCCTTCAGTCGGCCGGATTCCAAAGTCTGGGTCCGGCGTTGGCTGACGTCGCCCCTTCCCCGACGTCAGAGCGCCTGGGGTATAAAAGCGTCAGCCGACGCCATCTTCCCCAGTCTTTCTTGCCGCGTGGTGCCCGAAGCAGAAGCAGTTCGCAAGTGCCGGTCGGCCAGCTGCTGTAATTCAGCTACCGAAGACTTCAAAAGCTAAGTACCCCATTGGGGGACTCTTTCTTGACTCAGCTGATGTCAGATAAAGTTAATAATTGTTTAACTTGTGGGAAACAAATACCTCATAAGGATTTCCACTCTTACTGCCTCCCCTGCCTAGGCCCAGACCACGACGTCTCGGCCTGTGCTTCCTTCAACCGACGCACTCTTAGACGTCGGGCGGAGTTTGCAGAGGAATTTTTTGGGGCTAGTTTTTCATACAAAATGCCGTTGGAGACTCTGACTTCACATTTAATAAAGAAACGGAAGGACAAGGACCGACACACGCGGGCCGCGGTTTCGGCTGAAACCACGGCCAGGCCTACCGCGAGTGTCTTGGTCTCGGCTGAAACCGAGTCCTTGGTACTTCCGACCCCCGAAACGGCCCCTGCTGAGTCGGTTATTGAATTTCCTTCAGAAACTGGTGTCTTGGAAACTTCTGACACCATTCCTCTAGACAAAACTACTCCAGCACGTGGTGCAGCTAGGCCTCCTGCATCCATGTCCATAAAGGCATTCACCAGGGCTAAAGTTGCTAAACATACAAAAGCTATGCCTCCCAGGGTTATTCCTGAGGGACCCTCTACAAGTTCACAGATTCTTACTTTAGCAGAGGACCTTATTTCCTTGATTAGGGGATCTCAACCTCATCCGGACAGGGGCTCTCAACCTCCTCTAGACAAAAGGTCCAGGGTTGAGCCCTCTGATCCCCACTCCTCAGAGGAGGCCTCTGATGGCTCTGCTCTCTCGGACTACCAGGAGGAGGCTTTTTCGGCCTACGAGGATTCTGATGCAGAGGAATCCATCCCCTCGGCCTCCCCTCCTGAAGAGCTATCCTTTGGTGAGACCCTTCACACTATGAGAGAGCATTTCAAATGGCAGGGCCAGGAATTTTCTGATTCCAGGAAAAGATTAAGAACTTTTATGCATTTACATCAGCATAGACCTTTGGCTATTCCTCCTGTTTTGAATGTCATTGATGATGTGTACTCTGAGTCTAGCATAACCCCTGACACTCTTCCCCCGGCCCCTGTCAAACCCGATAGGTACTACAGGGTCCCGGACTCGCATCATTTTCTTTACAAGGCCCACTCTGCTGATCCAGAAACTATTTCCCAGGGCCCTAAAGGGGTTGCAGCTGCCACCTCTAAAAATCCACTCCCCTCTGAAAGGGAGTCCAGGACTTTAGAGAGATGGGGTAAAAAAGTGTATACTTCTGCTACTCTTTCTATGAGGGCATTAAATTGTCAATTTCATATGATACAGTACCAAGAGTATTTGTTAGATGAATTGCATAAGAAACTGTCTTCACCTGAACCCCTAGATCGCAAATCACTACAGGATCTGGTACATAACTCCCAGCAGGTTAGTAACCATTTCTTACAATGTGGTTATGATGCATTGGAAGCTTCATGTAGGTCAGCTATGACAGGTGCAGTCATACGTAGGCATGCTTGGCTGAAGGAACAATCTCTGCCAGACCATGTTAAAGCTAAGCTTCTGGATGCTCCCCTGGAAAAGCAAAAGTTATTTGGCTCCACTGCTCAGGAGGTCTTAAAGAAGGTTGAGGAAAAGGCAAAATCTGTACAAACAGTTAAAGATTTTCTACAAGTCCAACCACCAAGATTCAGCAGAAATTGGCCTGCCAAGAATTGGTCCTTTCCGGACACAGAAAGATTTCAGAGAGGCAAGAACAGGCATGCCAGAGGTAGAGGGCAAGCTAGAGGCTCCTACAGAGGGCGTCAATGGCAGCCTCCCAACCAGAGAGGTAGTGCAGGACCTAAAACTGCTGCACAAGGACAGACTCAATGACTTTGCTTTGACTCCGCCAACCAGGGCTCAATTAGAAGCACCTTTGGACGGAAAGCTTTCTTTATTCTCAGACAATTGGTACACTATTACAAGAGACAAGTGGACACTGCAAATAATAGACAGAGGATACAGGTTCCATTTTCACACATTGCCAAAAAGAAAAGTCATGCCAGACCTGCCACCAAATCAAAGGGCAGAGGCTTTGAAACAAATCTCCAACTTAATGCAAATGAAAGCTATAGAAAAGGTTCCTCTTTCAGAACAAGGCCAAGGATTTTATTCCAGACTATTCCTTGTTCCAAGAAAAGAAAATCAATGGAGGCCTATTCTCGACTTGTCCGCACTGAATACTTATCTCATTGTGCCAAAATTCAAAATGCTGACTCTACAGCAACTCCTTCCCATGCTGGGCAAGGGGTCTTGGCTGGTGACTCTAGACCTCAAGGAGGCATACCTGCATGTCCCTATCAGACAAAGTTGCAGAAGACACCTCAGATTTCTTGCAGGCTCAGAGCATTATCAATTCTCAGCATTGCCCTTTGGCTTATCTACTGCGCCCAGAGTATTCACGAAATGCCTGGCATCAGTAATTGCACACTGCAGACTTCAGGGGATTCAAATATACCCATATCTGGAGGACTGCCTTATACAAGCGGACAGCCAACAAACTTTGGTAAAGGACTTGAATTATGCCATCCACCTACTGCAGGCATTGGGATATACAGTCAACTTTCACAAATCAAGACTTGTTCCATCCCAAAGAATAACTTTTCTGGGTGCGGATTTAGACACAACCACCCAAATGGCTTTTCTCACAGAAGAAAAACAAAGCCAACTACCGGATTACTTCAAGAATCTGACAAGACAAACTCAGCTGACTGCAAGGAAAATCCTGCAGGCCCTGGGTTACATGGCATCTTGCATTCTTCTCATTCCCCAAGCAAGGCTGCATATGAGGAAACTACAATGGTACCTAAGGAGTTTATGGACTCAGCACAGCCACAGCTTAGAAACTTTGATCCCACTCATTCCATGTCTCCAAAAGGAATTTCTGTGGTGGGCTCAAGCAAGCCAATCAGAGGGGTCTGCCCTTCAGCAAGCCAATAGCCAGCCAAACTATTACAACAGACGCTTCAGACCACGGTTGGGGAGCACACATGGAGGGCAGATGTATTCAAGGACTATGGTCACAAAAGGAGCTACGCATGCACATAAACCAAAAGGAAATGCTGGCAGTGATACATGCAATCGAGGCCTTCAAACTCTTTCTGCATCAAGGCCACCTGCTAATAAGGACAGACAACACCACAGTTATGTGGTACATAAACAAGCAAGGAAGCACCCATTCCTACCCTCTTTGCAGACTGGCAATGAATCTATGGGAACTTTCCTTGAAACTCAATATAGACCTGCAATCCCAGTTTGTGCCAGGAAAAGACAATATACTGGCGGACAGCTTAAGCAGAAATATCATGGAAGATACTGGCGGACAGCTTAAGCAGAAATATCATGGATGCACACGAATGGATGTTGCACCCAGACATCTTCCTACAGATAACACAATCATGGGGAAGGCCAGACATAGATCTTTTTGCCTCCCCCCACAATCATCAGCTGAAGAAATTCTGCTCAAGGACATACCACCCACAAGCATGGAAAGTGGACGCCCTATCTTTCAGCTGGAGAACCCTAACAGTTTATGCATTTCCACCTCTTCCATTAATGACCAAGGTCTTACTGAAGATCAGGACAGAGCAGCCAAAAGTGATTCTGATAGCTCCGGACTGGCCAAGACAGCACTGGTACCCACTGTTAAAGAGCATGTCACACACAAAACCATGGCCACTTCTGACTCAGCACAATTACAAAACTCTGCATTCCAACCTGAAAACCTTGTGACTAACAGCCTGGAAAATACCTTGACTCCTCCTCAGGATAAGCTATCCAAGAGAGTGAAGGATATCATCATGGAAGCTCGCAGGCCTTCCACAAGAAAGGCATATTCAGCAAAATGGAAAAGATTTCACATTTGGAACACCACAAGGGGCCTAGATGCAACAGTGATAAACATGCCACATATCCTGGAATACTTGGCAGAAATGCTCTACAATGGCCTGTCTTACTCATCCATTAAAATTCATGCTTCAGCAATTTCAGCAGAGTACAATACTGAGCCACCTGTTTTTTCTCATCCTCTCCTAAGACAGTTTCTAAGAGGAATTAAAACATCAATCCTCCAAGGAAACCTCCAGTGCCTACTTGGGACCTTAACTTTGTGTTGGAAAAACTAACTCTGCCTCCCTTTGAACCAGCAGCATCTGCAGAACTACAGTTCCTGTCTTGGAAGACCGCCTTCCTTCTGGCCATAACCTCAGCAAGAAGAGTATCTGAGTTACAGGCCCTCATGGCAGTACAGCCATTTCTTATTTTTCATCAGGACAGAGTCTCATTGAGAACCAATCCTTCATTTATGCCAAAGGTGGTATCCAGGGTCTCATTAAACCAAGCTATTCACCTGCCTACCTTCTTTCCAAATCCACAAAACAAAGGGGAGAAACTTCTGCACACCCTGGACATACACAGACAGTTGCGCTACTACTTGGACAGAACGAAAAGCTACAGAAAAACTGACCAGCTGTTGGTAGCATATGCTGCTGGTGCACAAGGAAAAGCAATTTCCAAACAGACAGTTTCAAAATGGATAGGGAATTGCATTCGTTTCTGTTATTCCTTCCATGGAAAAACTGTGCCAGCTAACATTAGACCTCATTCCACCAGAGCCACAGGCACCTCCACAGCCTTCTTAAGAGGGGTGGCTACCAAGGACATTTTAGAAGCTGCTACATGGAGCTCCGTGCATACATTTTCCAAGCATTACAATTTACCTTTATATTCCAGATCCAGAGCAGGCTTTGCTACGGCAGTCCTGCAGGGCATTTTAGCTACACCATCCTTTACATAGATCCTCCACCCCCAGATTGGCTATGGTATTCTACCCATATGTGATGACTGCAGATGCATCCTTGAAGGACATAGTACAGTTTTGTACCTACCATAAATGTAGATGTCCGATAGGTATGCATCTGCAGTCAGGTTTAGCCTCCCTCCTTCCCCTCTTTGGTATTTATTGGGTACTTTTCCCTCTCATAGCTAGCTGGGGTTATCTATTATGGTGTATTTGTTGTGTGTGTGTGTATATATATATATATATATATATATATATATATATCTGTGCATGTTTGGAATTTATTGCATTTATCCAAATTTAGCCTTCCTTTGAGGGCACCTGGCATCTGGGGCAAGAAACACTGAGGAAGATGGCGTCGACTGACGCTTTTATACCCCAGGCGCTCTGATGTCAGGAAAGGGGCGATGTCAGCCGACGCCGGACCCAGACATTGGAATCCAGCCGACCGAAGGGCTGCCTGAGGCAGGACAACCCATATGTGATGACTGCAGATGCATACCTATCGGACATCTACATTTATGGTAGGTACAAAACTGTACTTTTCCCCTACCTGTGGCCTCATCTGGTGCATCCTCCTTGGGTACTGGATCTGAATACAGATCTGCTGTCTCGCCCATCTGGAATGCCTCATCTAGATATCCAAGCCCAAAAGCTAACCACATGGTTTCAATACTTCCAGTGATGGCTAGTCAATTGAGGCTTTCATGCCAAGTTCACTTTCTTAGCTCTTCTTAGAAACAGTCCACTAGGAAAGTTTACAAAAATAAATGGAAGATATTTTCTACTGGTGTTTTGCAGAGAAATCTAGATCCTTTTCCTGCACCCGTATCAGCAGTATTACAATTCATTGCTTCCATTTTCCATAATGAGCTAACTGTTCTACTGTAAAGATTCAGTCCATGTCCGATTTCCATGTGAGAGCAAATCACACTTCTTTAGTTTTCTGTGAAAATGGATAGAATTATCTGGTCAGACTTTCCCCTCTAAACAAATCTCAGATATTCTTCACATGCATATGAAAGTCTGTTAACAGAGCTATAGATTTCCTGTGAGAAGACAAAAGGTAACTTCACTCCTTGAGAGCAAGCTGAATTCGTCAAACTTGTTATAAGTGAATCCTGTGAAACTGCAGATTATTTTTACTTGTTATTTTTGCAGGGGAGCAAGCTTCCCCCACTGCTATCCCATTCATGTGAGGGACTTGACTCCTCTTGCTTACATGAGCAAAGTCCTTGTTAACGAAACCATGGAGACGAGACAAACAAAACTGTGGAAAAATGGCTCTCAGGTGCAACATTTTTATGGAGTAAAGATGTGGAAAACTTCCAGTAGACTATTTCATTGAAATGCATAATGTAGGTGGTCTCTGTGAGTTAGTGAGTGTGTGACACTCGGTCAAGCACACTGGATGGTCTGTTAGAAAATCAATGCTTTGCAATATCTGTTGGGTGTTTAGACATAGAGTTGTTTTCCATTCTGCAAATTGCATTCACTTTGAAGTGATCCAATTGTTTGTTGGCACAAATGACAACTCTAGAGTACATGTCTGTGGGCCTGTGAGTATTCTCACTCTTACCCACTTGAGGCATCTTGTTAGCTCCAGAACTGAAGAGCCCATCTCTGTTTGAAAAGCCCGATTCCAGAATAAATACTATATCGAGAGGTAAAATAGTCTAAATCTATCTGGTAGCTTTTAGACTTCCAAATAAGTTCATGTTCCTTCTCCAGCAGTGAAGTGACGTTCTATAACCCAAGAGCCATTTTGCATTGCCATGACCTAGACAATTTGAATAATTTCTTCTTCTGTCTATTACTTTAATGGCATTGCACCCAGCTCACTCTTTGCTATGCAGTTGGTGATTCCACATGGCTGTATGCAGTTTTTCCCCCTAGGATGAGCCCATTCAGGCTATATTTGGTTCACCCAACAAACTGCTTCCACAGAACTGGCTACATGGATGGGTCCTGGTATCCTTTGTATAGGTGAGTTTCTCAGACTCTGTAACTGAGCTATCACAAGGGACTTTTGTATCACTTTTTTGTGCCCACCTACTGTTCAAATCAGTTTGCCAAGATGATCCTTATTGGACTATAAAACTCCAGTCTTATGGATCACAGAGGCACAGACCCCTTCACTACGGTAAGGTTGTTATCCTTGGAGAAGATCTGTGAAAAGCAAAACAGAAAAAAAACAAATATTCATATAACCCTTTGCTAAGACAGTCATGTTTTTCACTGTTTCAGTACCTGACTTGCATCTAGTTATTACCTCATTGGTGTCTTCACAGTTAATTGACAGCATCAGGGCAGAGCAGTACAGTCGACTGAGGGCTGACAGCATGAAAGTTTTCCAGATGCTCATTTTAAGGGCCATTGCTTTAGTAGAATTCCTAATGTATGTGATTAGCCACCGGCAGATGTAGTTTCTTCTGGAAAGACTTCTTGACCAGTCAGACATCCCTGGTGTAAAACAGGTCTCCTTTTTGTATCAAAGGTAACAAAAGAAAAGCTTTTTGTAAAGAGGCCATCCTCTGTTCTTTCTTTTTAAGGAAGGCAGTAGTGGTCACTCGATTTTCTTTCTGGCATCTTCTGAGTGTGTTCTGTTATCCATTTTTTCCCCTCTTATTGTTTGTAATTGGTACTTGAGTTTTGCAATTTTGTCTGAAGTTCATGACATCCCCAATAAAAGTTCCCAACATTGTACTCACAGGAGACTGATTTCCCTGAAGGCGACTACTGCATTGTCTTTTTAGCTTGGGCAAGGGCCACCAAGTTGTATTGCACAAGTATTTTAGACTTAAGATGGCGTTACTCTATGATGCCCTTAATCTTCAGACTTTGTGGAACCTAGGAAGCTTCTTGTGTAGGGCCAAGGGGTGTTTGCCTCCCTGCTAGCTAGAGAGCCATCAACGACCTTCCAGTGGGGAAAAGAAGCCTAAGGAGCCAACGAGAGTAAAACATAGGCACCAGGAAGTGGAAAAGCTACAGAAGAGTTTGACTTAACTTGGAAACCTTATCAGTCCTGTTTAGATGTGGGATTGCTGGCCCTGGGGAGACAGCATCACACATCTGATAATCCTTTTTGGAGGCAGATAATGAGGGCCATGGGTCCAGAGGTTTCCTCTGGCCTCTGTCATTTGTTACAGCAATACAGCTGGATTCCAGTTCCCAGAAATCAGTGGGGGGAGCTACTCTGTTTTAGGATGCTTGCTTTTATTCAGCTTTCTCCTCCATCTAAAATTCCTACAAGTTAAATGGATCGGTCTTTGGCTTGAGCTTGACCCAGATAAGTTAATTCATTCCTCCCCCATGATTGTTTTCTCATTGACGGTCACATAGATGGTACATGGCATGGGAGAACCCAGGGCCTTGGCTACCCCACAGTTACCCTGGCCTGTGAACACATTTAATAGTGCTTCATTATAGTTCAACAGCTGGCTTTCTTACCTCTCAAAAGCCTGACCACTTTTACAGTGTCCTATAAAAAGTCTGAACACCTGTCCATAACTGTTTGGCAGTCCTCCATCATGATGCCCTGCCTGGATGTGTTTAGACACTAGCCCTCATGTTCTACTTTCTTCCCATTAACCAGGAAAGAGAATTGTCTGACAGTTTCAGGAAAATGTGTATTAGTTTAACCCTCCCCATATCAGTCCCATTAACTCTCAGGTCCACGTGATCCACTGCTGATGGAGTATTCTGAAGCAAATTGAGAGTATGGTACAGGAGACAAATGATGAAATGTTTCCCAAAGGATAAAATCTCCAAATTTTAGCAATTGCTTCAGGGGTGGCAAGGCACACTGCCAAGTGTTGGTGTGACACAGCTGGTGTGTGTCAGAGGGTCGGTATATTTTTGCTTCAAAATATTTTAGATCCAGATATAATTACTCTGAAATGTCGTCGGATAGCAATCCGACTACTGGAGTTCACAAAAAATGCAAAGAAAAAGACAGAGACAGACAGTCGATGTCCAAAACCGACAAAGCTTCTCCTAAGCCAGTCACCGGTTCTCAGTGAGGTGCTTTCGCAGCCCCTGATACCTGCTACTTTTGAGTCACAGGCCTCTACCGAGACCTATGTGGAGTCCGGTATGCTGCGAGATTCTCAGAGTATTGTACCCGCGGATGTCTCTCCCTCAAATGTGTCCAGAGCTGCTGAGCAGGCACCAGCTTCTAAGGGTGTTTTCAGGCCTCAACATTTCTATATAAAACTGACGCCAGCCTCAAAAACAAAAATAACTTCAAAGTCTAAAAAACCGACGCATGAGCCACGTGCTCAGGCCCCTATGCCTAAAAAACAGATGATCAAAATGGCTGAGGACTAAATTACCTTGATCAGTGGTTCCCAACCCCCCCCTGCTAAGAGGTCTAGGCAAGACACTGATTATGAATCTTCAGATCAGGTTTCTATTTCTTTGTTGATGTGTTTTCGGAATAAGCATGGCTCCTGATTCCCTACCTCCGGCTCCTTATAAGCCAGATAGATATTACAGGGTTCCTGACTCCCCCAAATTTTTATTCAAAAATCCTGCTGCTGATCCTGAAACTATCTCACAGGGGCCCAAAGGTGTAAAGGCCTCTACAGCCAAAAATCCTACCCCCTCTGATAGAGATTCCAGGGTGCTGGATAGATGGGGAAAGAAGGTTTATACGTCTGCAACCTTGGCAATTAGGGCCTTAAACTGCCAGTTTCATATGCTTAAATATCAACAGCATGTTATGGGCTTATTGAAACAGAAAATTATGTTGATTTCTGATTGTGTGGAAAATAAAGAATTACAGGAATTATTGCATGCAGCAGAACAGGTTGGAAAGCATACTTTGCAATGTGGTTTTGATTCCTTGGAGGGCCTCTTGCAGGGCCGCAGTTACTGGATCTGTGATTAGAAGGCATGCCTAGCTCGAGCAAAATCTGCCTGATCATGTTAAGGCTAAATTGCTGGATGCACCTTTACAGCATGAAACTTTGTTTGGTAATAAGGCAGAAGAGGTTTTAAACAAAATGGAAGACAAAGCTAAATCTATGCAAACTGTAAAAGATTTCTTACAAGTGCAGCCACCCAGATTCAGTAGGCACTGGCCTACTAAAAATTGGTCCTTTCCTGTGTCCAACAGAGCCTCACAAGGCAAATCCAGGTGCTCAAAAGGCTCTAGATACCAATCACAGGGTTCTTACAGGTCAAAGCAATGGGGTGCCTCTACCTCCATATCTGGAGGAAACAAAGCACAACCCTACAGTAAGCAGTCTCAATGACTTCCTTCTACCATCACCAAGCACTTATCTTTTGGCAGCCCCCTTGGGGGGAAAATTAGCACTTCATGCTCAAAATTGGCAGTTAATTACCCAGGACAAGTGGGTATTAAACATAGTATCCCAGGGGTACAGATTTTATTTCCATACTTTGCCAATTCCAAACGGTTGGCCAGATCTGCCACAAAATCAGTGGGCAGAGGCTCAGAAACAAGTTACATCCCTCAAGGATATGGGGGCCATTCAGCCAGTACCAGAACAGGAAAAAGGACAAGGGCTTTATTCAAGACTGTTCCTGGTAACCAGAAAAGACAATGCCTGGCGTCCAGTACTGCACTTAGCAATTTTTAACAAGTTCTTGGACATAACAAAATTCAAAATGCTGACTTTACAACAGCTACTGCCCATGCTGGGCAAGAACGCTTGGTTAGTGATGCTAGACTTAAAAGAGGCATACCTGCATATCCCAATAAGGGAATCGTGCAGAAAATACCTCCGCTTCATAGGTTGGTACTGGACTATCTGCCCGAAGGCATATATTAGCCCAGCCACGCACATTCACCGCCCCTTTAGTAGTTCCCTAGACCCTTGTACTAGTAGCTAGTACCCTTGGCCCCTATCTAGTAGTGCTGTTGGTGTGATCCCCGGTGTGAACTTTGTTACCCATCCACTCATCAAGGTTCCTCTTGAAGAGTGATAGTGAGGGGCTCTGTCTTATGTAGATCGGGACCCTGTTCCATAGTAAGGGAAGTCTCTGCGAAGGGAATCTATCCCTCCAGCATGTACTATTCATTGTTGTGTTGAGGTTTATATCCCTAGAGGGTGTAGCTCGAGTAGTTTTGCTAAGATGGAGCATGCTCAACAATTCTGGGTTGGACATGGCTCTGTACGTTAGACAGAGATCGCCTCTGAGAAAGCAGTATGCAGCAGAGAACAGTCTTAGCTTTTTCAATCGTGCTGCATAGGGCAACTGTTTGAGGCCAGTAATCCTCTTGGTTAGGTACCTTTGTGGTCTCTCCAGCTGCTGGAGATGTCTAGCCAGGTACATTCCAATTGGTGCATTGTACTCAGTAATGGGTCTGATGAGGGAAGAGTAGAGGGGTGCCATTACATCCTTAGATCTTGATGCGAACCCTTTCGTGATCAGATCGGTCACATAGAAGGATTTTCTAACCACTTTGGCAACATGGTTATCAAAGGAAAGCTGACTATCTATGTGGGTCCCTAGATCCCTTATTTCTTCTTCAGATTTCAGGGGATTACCTCCTATGTTGTAGTTTGCGGTTACTCTGTTTTTTACAAAGGGGATTACTACGCATTTTTTTGCATTTAGCTTGAGACCATGGCTTTGACACCATGCATCAGTCTCATTTAGGCCCTTCTGGAGGATCTCCATGTCGGCCGGAGACTCTATTATAGCACCCAGTTTGCAGTCGTCCGCAAACGTAGTCAGCCACAGCCCTTCCATGCTTGCCTGTACTTCTGAGAAGTATATGCCAAACAGGAGGGGCCCCAGGACAGAGCCCTGAGGCACACCACTCGTTACTGGTCTGGATTCGGACATAGATCCCGCTACTCTTACTTTATGGGATCTGTCTGAGAGCCAGATGTTCTTCATCTCACATTGCTGCAGTCCTTACATATGGGTAGTCCGCTGTCCTCGGTCGGCCCGAATACCAAAGTATTAGGCTGACGTCGGTCATGGGCGCTCATATCTGACATCAGAGCGTCAGGGTATAAAAGCGCATGACCGACGTCATATCCTCAGTCTTTTTTGCCGCATGGTCCGATGCAGAAGCAGCGTTGCAAATGCCGTTTGGCGTTCTGAAATTTTCGTATTCTGAGTTTCAGACCGAATCCAAGTTGGGCTAAGTACCCCGTTGGGGAATATTTTTGTTTTTTCTTGCCTCAGTTAATTCCGGATGTCAGAAAAAGTGAATAATTGTATTTCTTGTGGGAAACAGATACCGCATAGGGATTATCACTCTTTGTATTCCTTGTTTGGGACCTGAGCACGACGTAGTCGGGTGTCGCTTTTGTGCTAGGTTTAATAAGCGCACCATAAAACGAAGGTTAGATTGCGCTAGGCTAGTCTTTGGTAAGCGGTGTAATTATAATATGCCGTCGGATCCTCCGACGCCCGCTTCCACGAAGAAGCGCAAAGACAAATCTTTGAAACCCAGACAGGATGAGTCGTCCGTTCCGGACGCCGGTTCTTTAGAAGCTACGGTGGAACCTGTGGATCCGGCCGAAGTTTCTGTTGAGTCTCAGGGGGAAACTTTGATTTTACAAGATGTGGCCTCACAGGAGTCAGGTCTGGCTGAAGGGGCCTCTCAGGTTACTGTTCTCCCTTCCATACCTAAGGTGGTTAGGCCTTCTCCTTCTGTTTCTAAGGCTTCTTCTAAAGGCAGGACTGTTTTGCCTTCCTCTGGTGTCAGTCCTAGTACTGCAGGGTCTGTGCCTAAAAAGCACATGCTCAAAATGGCAGAAGATTTGATAACTTTAATTAGAGGTTCTATGCCCCCTCCTGATAAGAGGCCTAGGGTGGAGCCAGCGTTGGAAAGTTTTGATCAGGCCTCAGATGACTCAGAGTCTTCGGCTGAAGACATTCAGGATTTTCCTCCTTATTCTGATTCTGATGCAGAGGATTCCACTCCTTCTGCTTCTCTCCAGAGGATTTTTCCTTTTCAGAAACACTACATTCTATGAGGGAGCATTTTAAGTGGGAAGGTCAGGATTTCTCTGATTCCGGTTCCTCTAGATAAGGAGGCTAGGGCTTTGGATAGATGGGGTAAAAAGGTGTATACCTCTTCTACTTTGGCAATGAGGGCTTTAAATTGCCAGTTTCATATGTTAAAGTATCAGAATTTCCTCCTTACTCAGCTAAAATCTAAAGTGGATACTTTGGCAGAGGGCATAGAGTGTAAAGAATTACAGGATTTGGCACATGTCTCTGAACAGGTGGGTAAGCATTCTTTGCAGTGTGGTTTTGATGCTTTACAGGCTTCTTCTAGGGTGGCTGCCACTGGTTCAGTTCTTCGCAGGCACGCCTGGCTTAAGGATCAGAATTTGTCAGAGCATGTTAAAGCTAGAATTTTGGATGCTCCTTTACAGTCTGAAGTTTTGTTTGGTCCCCCTGTGGAGTCGGTCTTGAAGAAAATGGAAGACAAGGCTAAGTCTATGCAGACTGTTAAAGATTTTTTGCAGGTACAACCTCCAAAGTTTAGTAGAAATTGGCCTACTAAGGGGTGGACGTACCCTTCTTCTGATTCTCAGTCTAGGGGTAGAACTAGACGTGGTAGGGGCAGAGCTCAGAGTACCTTCAGACCTAGAACATGGAGTTCACCTGCACAATCTGCAGGTGAGGGCAGGGGCCAGTCCTTTCGTAAACAGGCCCAATGACCTGCATTTTCAGCTGCCAGATTCTTCTTGCCTGGCAGCTCCTTTGGGAGGAAAGTTAGCACTCTTCAAGCAAAACTGGCTTTTAGTCACCCAGGACAAATGGGTATTGGACATTATAAACCGAGGCTACAAGTTCTATTTCCATACATTGCCTCCTTTCAAAGGCATGCCAGACGTTCCTCCTCAGCAAAGGATAGAGGCTCACAAGCAGATCTCTTTACTTCTTCAAATGGGAGCTATACAACCGGTCCCTCTGTCAGAAGTGGGCCTAGGATTTTATTCTCGCCTGTTTCTAGTGCCAAAGAAAGGGAACACGTGGAGACCGATTTTGGATTTATCTATCCTCAACACTTATCTGGACATTCCCAAGTTCAAAATGTTGACGTTACAACAGCTTTTACCTCTGTTGGGAAAAGATCACTGGATGGTAACTCTGGATCTCAAAGAGGCTTATCTTCATGTTCCTATCAGGCCCAGTTGCAGGAGGTACCTGCGTTTTCGGGCTGGAAATTTACATTATCAGTTCTCTGCATTGCCCTTTGGCTTATCTACTGCGCCCAGGGTGTTCACAAAGGTTCTGGCTCCAGTGATAGCCTTCTTCAGGTTAAGAGGAATACAAATTTATCCTTATTTGGACGATTGCCTGATTCTTGCACAAAACAAGGACGAACTTCTTCATCATCTACAGTATGTGATGGCAGTGTTAAGATGCCTAGGGTATTCTGTGAACGAAACAAAGTCCAGTCTAGTACCCTCTCAGGACATGTGCTTTCTGGGTGTGAGACTGAATACAGCTTCCCAGATGGCTTTTTTGACCCCGGACAAACAAAGAAGCCTTACTCTTTACTTCCATCAAATGTCTCTACGGTCCAGGCTGACTGCAAGGACAGTTCTTCAAGCCTTGGGGTTCATGGCATCTTGTATCCTGGTGCTTCCCAATGCCAAACTGCATATGAGGAAGCTTCAATGGTATCTCAAAAATGTATGGACACAACACTGCCAAGATCTAGACACTGTCATTCAAATAATACCTTGCATTCAAAAGGAATTCTTGTGGTGGGCTCAGGAATGTCACCTAAACAAGGGACTCTCTGTGACCCGACCAGAGGCGAGTCAGATTCTAACGACAGATGCCTCGGACAAGGCTTGGGGAGCACACCTCAATGGAAAATGGGTGCAAGACACGTGGCCTGCCAGACTTCAACATTTGCATATCAACTTGAAGGAGATGTTAGCAGTCCAATTTGCATTGATGGCTTTCAAGGATTTACTTCACCCAGGGCAGGTGTTGATTCAAACAGACAACACAACTGTCATGTGGTACATCAACAAGCAAGGGGGAACCCATTCGTACCCTCTTTGCAGGCAAGCGATGATTTTGTGGGAGACTGCTCTCAGTTTACACCTCAATCTTCAGGCAAGGTTTCTACCAGGAGCACAGAACTCCTTAGCAGATGTGTTGAGCAGACAGATAGTGGATCCCCACGAGTGGAAATTGGATCCTCATGTATTTCAAAAGTTGACAGTGTTATGGGGGACTCCAGACATAGATCTGTTCGCTTCTCCACTAAATTACCAGTTGCCAAAGTTTTGCACAAAAATGTTTCATCCCACAGCTTGGAAGGTGGATGCTCTATCATTCAGTTGGAGCAATCTTCATGTCTATGCCTTTCCACCTCTGCCACTCCTCCCCAAGGTACTCTTGAAGGCCAGTCAAGACAAGCCATCCATGATTCTGATAGCGCCAGATTGGCCTCGACAGCACTGGTACCCACTACTGAGGAGTTTAGTACGGGAGCCTCCATGGCCTTTGCCTTCGATTCCGCACCTTTTGTCTCAGGAAGGCAATCACTTCCTCAATGTCAGAATTCAGTCTCTGCATCTAACAGCCTGGCATATTCTGTTTTAGACCCTGGAGGGTCTCAGCTTCCACAACAAGTTTTGAATGTTATTTTGGAGGCCAGAAGGCCTAGTACAAGGAAAGTTTACGCTGATAAATGGAGGAGATTTTTTATTTGGACAAAGCGAAGGGCTTTGATGTTTCCAAGCCTGATTTAAGTGTTTCTCTTCAATATCTTTCTGATTTATTGGACAAGGATTTGTCTTTCTCCTCTATAAAGGTTCATGCTGCACCCATCTCTGCTCACTATGACTGTGACCCTCCTTTATTCTCTCATCCTTTGTTTAAGCAATTTCTTAGAGGGGCAAAGAACATAAGACCCCCACGTAGAGCTCCTACTCCTGCTTGGGATCTCAATTTTGTGTTGGAAAAACTTACTCTACAACCTTTTGAGCCTGCAGCTACTGCCGAGTTAAAGTATTTGTCATGGAAGACTGCTTTTTTGTTGGCCATTACCTCTGCAAGAAGGGTTTCTGAATTACAGGCCCTTATGGCAGTGGAACCTTTCCTGATTTTTCATAAGGATAGGGTATCTTTGCACTAATCCTTCCTTTATGCCTAAAGTGGTTTCTAGTGTGGCCTTGAACCAAACTATTCATTTGCCTACTTTTTATGCAAACCCCCAAAATAAAGGGGAGAAGATTTTGCACACTTTGGATATTCACAGGCAGTTGCGTTATTATTTGAGCAGAACTAAGGGGTTCAGGCAGTCTCAGCAGTTGTTTGTTTCTTTTGCTTTGGGTGCTCAGGGAAAACCTGTTTCAAAACAAACTATTTCTAAATGGATTGGTTTTTGTATTTCTTTCTGTTATTCCCATCATGGTAAGGAGATTCCGGCTGGAATCAGACCTCATTCCACTAGAGCTACTGCCACTTCTACAGCCTTTCTAAGGGGGGTAGCTACAAAAGATATTTTGGAAGCAGCTACTTGGAGTTCAGTACATACTTTTTCTAAACATTACCACCTTCCTCTTTATTCTAAGTCTAGGGCTGGATTTGCCACTGCAATATTGCAGGGCATTTTAGCAGCTCCTAATGCTTTATGAGTTTGCCATCCTCCCTTTACCTCTGCTTTGGGATTCTACCCATATGTAAGGACTGCAGCAATGTGAGATGAAGAACATAGTACAGTTTTGTACCTACCATAAATGTAGATGTTCGAAGATCCACATTGCTGCAGTCCAATTTACCCTCCCTCCTTCCCCACTGTAGTTTGGAATGGTTGTATGGTTTGGGTGGTGGTTGTTGTTGGTACATATTTTTTGGGAGGTATTCTGTTTTTGGCTGTGGCCTTTCTTTTTAGGGCCTTCTGACATCTGGGGCAAGAAAAGACTGAGGATATGACGTCGGTCATGCGCTTTTATACCCTGACGCTCTGATGTCAGATCTGAGCGCCCATGACCGACGTCAGCCTAATACTTTGGTATTCGGGCCGACCGAGGACAGCGGACTACCCATATGTAAGGACTGCAGCAATGTGGATCTTCGAACATCTACATTTATGGTAGGTACAAAACTGTACTTTTGCGATCCATCTTGTGACGTAAGGGTTTATGCCCAGGCTGGTGAGCTTATCAATAATACCTGAATGGGGAATGGTGTCAAATGCTTTAGCAAGGCCAAGGTAAGCCGTGTGTACCTCCTTTCCCTTATCTATAGCCTGAGTAACTGTCTCAAAGAAATCCACCAGGTTCAGGAGGCATGATCTGCCCTTGACGAAGCCAAACTGTGTGGGGTCCAGCAACTGGAGGTTCCCAATCTCTCCATTTATGAGTTCCATAATACTGTATACTATATGATACTATGTTTAATACCCACTTGTCCTGGGTAATTAGCTGCTAATTTTGAGCATGAAGTGCTAATTTTCAAGGCAAGTTTTATGCATTACCAATTCTCTGCACTGGCCTTTGGCTTATCTACTGCGCCCAGGGTCTTTACAAAGTGCCTGGCACCAGTAATTGCATTTTGCAGACAAAGAAGCATACAAATCTATCCTTACTTGGACGACTGTCTCATTCAAGCAGAAAAAAGGACGTTCTTCTTCAACATCTGGCATTTGTAAAAAGGCTTCTAACATGCCTAGGGTACACAGTAAACGAAAAGAAATCACAACTGGTATCCTCTCAAAAAATTACATTCCTTGGTGCAAGCCTGAATACAACTGCCCAGATGGCTTACCTTACGCCAGATAAACAAAGGCAACTGATTAGATACTTCAAACAGATGGCAACAAAAACCCAGTTATCTGCAAGACAAATTCTGCAGGCTTTGGGGTTCGTGGCATCCTGCATTCTACTAATTCCATATGCAAGACTGCATATGAGGAAACTTCAATGATATCTAAAAAGTTTATGGAGTCAGCATTGTCTGTCTGGAAACTATGATTCCTCTCATTCCCTGCCTACAACAGGAGTTTCTTTGGTGGGAAGAGACATGTCATCAGAACAAGGGATGGTCTTTCACTCTACCCCTTGCCACCCAAACCCTAACTACGGATGCATCAGACTATGCTTGGGGGGCCCACCTGGCGGGGAGATGCATTCAAGGCATATGGAGCCCAAAACAATTGCATTTGCATATCAACCAGAAAGAGATGCCAGCTGTTCAGAATGCCCTGACATCCTTCAAGGACTTACTTCATCCAGGACAACTACTGATAAAGACGGATAATACCACAGTTATGTGGTACATAAAAAAGCAGGGGGGTACACATTCCTACCCCCTTTGCAGACTAGCCATGGCATTGTGGGACCTTGATTTTCCAAGTACATCTTCAAGCTCAATTCCTGCCAGGAAAACAAAATTCTCTGGCAGACGACCTAACCCTCACGAATGGAAACTGGATCCACAAGTTTTAAGCATGATTACACAGAAATGGGGGAGCCCAAACATAGATCTATTTGCCTCTCCCCAAAATTATCAACTGGACAAATACTGCACAAGGACTTATCACAGACAAGCATGGAAAGTGGATGCCCTATCCTTGAGTTGGAAAAACCTGTCCGTCTACGCCTTTCCTCCTCTGCCTCTTCTCCCCAAGGTCTTACTAAAGGTCATACAGGGAATACCAAAAATGATCCTAATTGCCCCGGACTGGCCTCGCCAGCACTGGTATCCAATTCTAAGGAATATGTCTCAACTCCCTCCTTGGTACTTGCCTCAAATACCTCATCTGCTGTCTCAGCAGGGAAATCAAATTCTGCTTATTCTGCTCCAAACTCTGAACCTGGCAGCATGGCTGATCATGTAATTATTCAAACAACACCTCTCAGTAAATCTGTGATGGATGTCATTTTGGAAGCCAGAAGGCCTAGTACTAGAAAATCTTATGCTGATAAATGGAAGAGATTCTGTGCTCTGAACCAAGCACAAGGAATGGACATAGCAAAACTAAATATTCCGCAGATTTTACAATACTTGACTGAGATGCTTGACAAGGTCCTATCCTTTTCTTCAATAAAAATCCATGCCTCTGTCATCTCGGCTCATTACAACACGGAGCCTCCCATCTTTTCTCATCCTCTGCTAAAACAGTATCTTAGAGGGGCCAAAAATGTAAGGCCTCCCAGAAGATCACCAGCTCCTGCGTGGGACCTCAATTTTGTGCTGGAAAATCTCACCCTGCCTCCTTTTGAACCAGCAGCTACTGCAGATATAAAGTTTTTATCTTGGAAAACAGCTTTCCTTTTGGCAATCACTTCAGCAAGAAGGGTTTCAGAACTACAGGCCCTCATGGCTGTAGAGCCTTTTATTACATTTTACCTGGACAGGGTGTCCCTCAGGACCAATCCTTCCATTATGCCTAAGGTGGTATCCAGTGTGGCTCTTAACCAAACTGTTCACCTGCCAACATTTTACCCAAATCCGCAGAACAAGGGGGAGCTGATTCACTGGACATACACAGACAACCAAGATTCTACTTAAACAGGACCAAATCTCTAAGAAAGTCTGAGCAACTACTGGTGACATTTGCTGCAGGATCAGAGGGAAAGGCTATATCAAAGCAGACTATTTCTAAGTGGGTAAGCCACTGCATTTGTTTCTGCTACTTGCATCATGGTAAACCAGTGCCCTGGGGAATCAGGTTACATTCCACCAGGGCTGCGTCTACCTCAGCAGCCTTTCTCAGAGGAGTTCCAACCAAAGACATTCTAGAAGCTGCTACTTGGAGCTCTGTTCATACTTTTACAAAGCATTATCATTTGCCTATATTCCGTAAGTCCAGGGCAGGCTTTGCCACTGCAGTTCTGCAGGGCCTTATAGCTGCCCCTAATGCTATTTAGTTCCATCCTCCCATCCATAGCTTTGGGATTCTACCCAAATGTAATGACTGCAACAGTGAAACACAAAGAACATAGTACAGTTGTGTACATTTACAATAAATGTAGATGTTCGAGTGTATTCACTGTTGCAGTCCGGGTTACCCACCCGCTATCCCCCTTTTTCTTCTAGAACTTCTCTTTCCTTCACTATATTCTAAAGCCTTTTTGGTGTATTTGCTTTTAGATGAAGGTAAAGTTTATGTTGATAAAAGTGCATTTACATATATATTGTTGTTGATATATATATATATGTATGTATGTATATATATATATATATATATATATATATATATATATATATATATATATATATGTATATTTTTACTCCCCATTTGGGGGGCACCTGACATCTGGGGCAAGAAAAACTGAATAAAATGGCGTCGGCTGTATGTTTTATACCCCTGATGACCTGACGTCATGGAAGAGGAGACAGCAACCGATGCAGGACCCAATACTTTGATAATCAGGCCGACTGAGGGTCAGCCTGCCAGCAGATTACCCAAATGTAATGACTGCAACAGTGAATACACTCTAACATCTACATTTATGGTAAGTGTACATAACTGTACTTTTTCAAAGCTTCAGGGCACCTTCTGTGCATCCAAACAGAATGAAATGCCAGGTTCAAGCACCAAACCCTTCATTGCTTTCCTGCTGGTGAAGAGTACTCCTCTTGCATGCAACAGTCCCAGTGCTGTGTAAATCAGTTGCCTTCAGGGTAAGAACCTTCCACTTTAGTTTTTTACAGAAAGTTTTCTTTTTCTATAAAATATTGATTTTTAAAACTAAGAAAATGTATTAGACTGTCACATGACTTAATTACTTTAAACGGAGAGTCACTTTTTACTTTTGTGGTAAAAGTTGTTAAATTTTTCTGAACTAAAGGTAGTGTGTTTTATTTTTGGGGGTTGGATACGTGCTATTGACTGTGTGCTTACAGGAAAAAGTTGCTTTTTTACTACTTACCTGTTTGACCCACCAATGCTGCTAGGCTTCCCTAGGAATTGTGCTTCATTTAGTCATTGTAACCATGGAGCAACCTTCTGGTTCTTCATTTCTTCCTTCTTCCAGCCACACACACACAAAACAGCCTATGCCACCACAGCAGGTTGCTAAAATGTCTCGGCTGTAAATAGCGATGACTGTAAGGAGGGGTGTAAAAGTATGGAAGAGGGGACTGGAATTTATTGGACAAAACTGCTAAAAGAGCCAAAGTGTTCAAGTAAGCAGCTACTGCTGGTGTAGTCCTTACAGCCACCATGGACAAGGGGGTTAGACATGTCTTTTCCTGGCAAAAGTTTGTTTCTTCAGAAATTCCCATTAATACAAAAAAAAATGAAGACATATTCTGTATCAGTTGCATATGTTGAGCTTACCTCAGGATTTAGGTCAGGCTTTTACCTACCCAGTCTGACCTTTTTTTTGGTAAAGTAGAGATGTTTCATTTTCTGAAGTGATTCAGGATTGTAAATATCAAAATTATTGCAAAGGAATATAATCTGTTTTGACTGTCCAGGTTTCTGATTCATAGGTTCATAGGTTCATACTAGGCTATCTGCCCTAGGGCATTTATAAGCCTAGCCAGAATGTGTCTGGCTTTCGCCACCCATTTTAAATGAATTTTGCTATGCCCTTTTTCGAGGTTAGTATACTGTGCCTCTGTCTAACAGTGACACAGAAGTGATACCCGGGTTAAACCTACGATCTCCCATCCACTCATCAAGATTCCTCTTGAAGAGAGTCAATGAGGGACTCTGCCTAACCTGGACTGGGATTTTACTCCAGAGTGAAGGGAGCCTCTGAGTTATGAATCTGTCCCTCCAGCATGTCCTATTTATTTCATTGCTGAGGTTCAAGTCTCTCGAGCGCGTAGCTCGATGTGATTTGGATTTTCTGAGGTGCAGCATGTCCATTAATGGCTTTATACGTCAGGCACAGATCGCCCCTGAACAGACGGTATGCCACTGAGTAGAGCTGGAGTTTCTATAACCGGGCAACGTATGGCATCTGTTTGAGCCCTTTGATCCTCTTGGTGAGGTACTTTTGGGGTCTTTCCAGTTGCTGCAGGTGTCTGGTAAGGTACATCCCAAAAGGGGCATTGTACTCAATTATGGGCCTGATGAGGGATGAGTAAAGAGGCACGATGACCTCCCCTGATCTAGATGTGAATCCCTTCATGATTAGGTGGGCTATATAAAATGTTTTTCTAACCACTTTGGCCACGTGGTTGTCAAATGAGAGACTGCTATCAACTTGGGTCCCCAGGTCAATAATTACTTCTTCTGTACTTAATGGATTACCACCTATGTGGTAATTTGTGGGCACTTTGTTTTTGCCAAAGGGGATGACTATACACTTTTTGGCGTTTAGCTTGAGGCCATGGCTCTGGCACCAGTTGTCTGTTTCTATGAGGCCCTTTTGGGAGGATGCTTGTGTCGGCTGGAGAGTCGATTATGGCGCCCAGTTTGCAGTCATCTGCGAACTTGGTCAGCCACAGTCCTTCCGTGTTGGCCTGTACCTCCGAGAAATATATACCGAACAAGAGAGGTCCCAGGACTGAGCCTTGTGAGATGCCACTTGTAACTGGTTTGGAGTCTGACATGGCTCCAGCAATTCTAACCATGTGGGTTCTGTCCTTGAGCCAGTTTGCAACCCATCTAGTGACATAGGGGTTTATATTTAAGCTGGTGAGCTTATCTATAATGCCCGAGTGGGGTATTGTATCAAAGGCTTTTGCGAGGTCCAGGTAGGCTGTGTGGACCACCTTCCCCTCATCAATGGCCTTGGTGACTGTTGGTTTAAGAGGCAGGATCTGCCCTTAACAAAGCTGAACTGGGTAGGATCCAGTGTCTGTAGGTCCCCAATATCTTTATTTTTGAGGTCCATGATGATCCTTTCCATAGCTTTGCAGACCAAGCTAGTCAGGCTTATGGGGCGCTAGTTTCCAGGATCCGTTGAGGCACCACCTTTGTGGAGAGGGACCACTGTTGCTGTACGCCACTCTTTGGGTACATATCCTGTAGTAAGGCTGAGATTGAACAGTAGTTTTATGTTTGGGTTTAGCTCTTCTTGGAGTTCATGTAGGACGCAGCCCGGGACACCGTCTGGTCCCATTGATGCTGTGTTTTTTGCTTTGGAGAGGGCGGCTCTTACCTGAGCGTCTGAGATGTCAGGGGGGCAGCACTCTGCTGGGATAGATATTTGCCCTTTTGGTGGGAAGGGGGGGGGAGAAGTTTGCGCTGAACCTGTCAGCTAGGATGTTGGCAATGTCTTTGGGTTCGGTGTATTTTTTGTCATTTTGGACTAATTCTGAGCATATCTGGGAATTCCCACCCAGGTTCCTAACATAACTAAAGAAAGCCTTGTGATTATCCTTAGTGTCCTGTGCAATTTTTCTCTCGAAGCTGGCCTTAGATGATTTTATGAGTGCCCGCAGTTTTTTGCTAATACTGATCAAGATGCCTTCCCTTTTTGGGATTTTGCTCTATCATTTAGTAGCTTCCTCCTTCTATTGTATAGTTTGTTTATGGCTGGGGTCCACCAGACAGGATGTCTGCCTTTGGAGGATTGGGTCGTGGTTTTATTTGGGATTGCATGATCCATGCATTCCTGAAGGTGTTCATAGAATGCATTTATACAGGATTCTGCGGTCTGGGCCGTATTTTCCACAGGCCCGGGGGCTTTGAAGGATTCCACCTCGGTTTTGAGGAGTGTGAAATTTGCTTTAGAAAAGTTTTTCACTGTGGTTTTCTGGACAGGAGGTGGGGTCGGGATGTGCATATCCAGTGAGATTAGTTTATGGCCTGATCTTACCAGTGAGGGATACACTTCTGGTCTGGAGCATAGAGTCCCCATGTTGGTGATGATCAGGTCCAGTATGTTTTCCCCTCTTGTGGGAGTGGTAACAAGTTGTTCCATAGCATTTGAGTTTATAAATTCTAGGAACTTTGAGCTAGGGTGTTGGAGCTAGAGTAATGCTCCCAGTCTAGGTAGTGGAAGTCGCCCAATATAATGGTGTTTGGAGAGACCTTCATATTTTCCAGTGTTCTCAGGAAGGCCGAGTGGGGTTCCTGGGTTTGGGAGGATGGTCTGTAGCAGGCTATAAACTGGAAGGCAGTTTTACCCACTGTTAGTTGCACATGGATAGTCTCTGATGCTTCGTGCTGTGCCACCAACCTGGAGGTGTGGGTATCTTTGACGAATATTGATACTCCCCCTCCTTTTGTGGTTTGGTCCAAGTTTTGGGGCCGAAAAGCATGGTATGAGGTATAACCTGGTAGTGCTGGGGTGCTCTCGGGAGCCTTGAACCAGGTTTCTGTTACTGCACAGATATCGATGTTCTCCATGCTAAGGAGAGTTTTGAGTGCGTGCATCTTGAGGTTTAGACTTCTGGCGTTGAGTAGCATTACTCTTAGTTTCTTATCCCTTGTGATACCTATGGAGGTGGGTTTGTCTTTTGAGCCTTGCCTAAAAAAGGCACTATGGGGGTAGCAAGAGCTTTTGCCAATATCCGAAAGTCCAGGGGTGACAGGTGCAAGCCGTCCCTAGCGAAGCATCGTGGCTTGTTGAGCTTGTCATCCCAGGCTGAAAGGCATTGGATCCCCTTTGAATGACACCAATACTTAAGCCAATTGTTGAAATTGATCATCTTGTCTTCATATTGTGGCATCATTCTTGGTGAGGGTAAGATGCTACTCAATGTCAGGGTCATACCGGCCTGGGCCACATGCTCAGAGAGCTCCTCTATGTCTCTTTTCATGTAGTCCAGGGAGGTACCTTCAGCCAGTCTCTCTGATAGATTCTCTTTCTCTGAAACAGTTTTCAAAATGACCATTATAACTTGTAATTTATAACTTATAGTTTTCAAAATAACCATCTGATAATGCCCCAACTCACGATTGCCCACAAGATATTTTACCAACCCAATAACACCCCTATACTCTCCAAGCTCTTAATCCCCTATAAAAATCTGAATTCCCTACGTTCTTCTAGCAAACTCCTCGCTAGCATAACAAAGTCTAATAATATGGCTGGTGACTCTCTGTTTACTAACGCAGCAGGAAAAAACTGGAACCTGCTACCCAATGAACTAACTCTAATCACATCCTTGCCACTCTTTAAACGAAAACTTAAAAAACACCTCCAAATGCACTGGTTATGCCCTTGTAGCAACCCTGACTAACCACCCTCTTCACATCTCTTTCTTCCGCTTCCAACCAAACTTCCAAACATTTTAATGCTTAGTTATGTATGCAAGACTGACACTGTTTAAACTCTAATTAACTTACTGCCAAAATCTTTCCACCTGATGTGAATACTTGTACATTATTCTTAATGTGCTACATTTGTTTTTGCTTTCTTCAGTGTAAATATTTTTACTGTTGCTTTTCTCAAGTGTTAATACCTTTGTATGTAATATTTACTTGTTGTATGTTTCTCTATTTTGTTTTTATTAATCCTTTATTTACCATGTAACAATATGTCATACTTTTTATATCTGTTTGGAGCTTTTCTCCCCGGGCCTCTACTGAAAATGGAAATATATCCAGCTAGACTAGCCCGGTTAACAAATGTAAAATAAATAAAATAAATAAAATGAATCAATTGTTTCAGTAGGAAAAGTGTATGAGGTTTCTCAGCCCTTAAAGTATTATGATTTATTACAACTGGAATTTCCAAAACCTACCCCCGGTTCCTCCTATTCTTTCACATTTGAAAAATACTTTTGTCTCACCCTTTAACTTGCCTGACAGCCAGTCTGCTGCCCCCGAGAAAGCATATCGATTTTTTAAAGTTTGTCAGTCTACATTTTTGTACAGTCATCGCAGATCTAACCCAGCTGTTGCTAAACATTTGATTAATACTTGTCTCTCTCCTTCTGAAAAGGATGGGAAGGCTTTTGATATATTTAAGAAAAATGTATATTCTTATGTCTGATTTTTTGGGGATTGCCAGCTGTCGTAACTTTTTTTGAGAATATGAAGAATATTTTAGCGTTTGTTTCTGCTATAGAAAAATCTGCTGTGTGTAATTTGGTTGCTTCTGTTTCTCAAGTGATTACCCAGTGTTGTAAATGCACATATGATTTTGCTGATGCCATTTCCATGGCTGCTGCCGCTGAAACTTGAGGTTGCCTTAGTTACATTCTCAATCCCCCAGATGTAAAAATAAATACATTTTGAATTCTCCCTTTGAAGCAGACTTAGTTTTTGGTCCTTCTGCTGCAGAGAGCTAAGCTCATTCAAGGAATCTTTCAGATTTTTCAGCCCTCCCTTTCCCAAGTTTATGAAGTGAGTTAATGTTCCCTCTTAACCCTCTTTAAAAAGCAAAGTAGACCAAACAAGCTACCAGTAAGGAAGCCTTTCAAAAGCCATGCTAGGAAGGTTCCAAAAAGGCAGGAACCCCCCAGAAGAAAGGAAAGTTTGAACCTCCATTTCTCTCTTTGGCAACAGTTTCAGACATAAGGGTTCTGAAAGTAATCCAAGGTTACATATGTCAGTGAGAGTCTAATTCCGAGGGATCCCCCCCACCACCACCAGACCAAAACTCTCTTACCTCCAGTCATTCAGCATATACTGTCCCAGGGAATGATAGAAGCTTTTTCTCCTAGTCAAATAGAAGATTAATTTTATTCAAGGATGTTTCTGGTGATAGAGAGAAGATTTTGCAAGACCAGTTCAGGATTTTTCATTTCTGAACCTGTTTCTGATGGTGCCCAAGTTCAAAATGCAGTAATTTCACAAATTATTACCTTTTATTCACCATTTGAGTTTTGTACTAATTTTAAATGAGGGAGAAAAGTTGCTTCTTACTTTGTATGTCCACAAATGACATATGTACTATCTTGACAGAACAAGATCTTTTAGGAACTTTGATGAGTTAATTTTTTTTTGAAGGTAAAAAAAAAGGTCAGCCTGTGTTAAAGCAAACTATTTCCAAATGGATCATAGGTTCATAGGAGGTAACTAGGGTAATGGCCCTAGGGCCTTTACAAGCCTAGCCGTGTAAAACCCAAGTACCCTTATCAACCATAATTAGGTGTTCGTTGTTAACAAAATGATTATGGGATCAGCACTGACTGCCCCTGTCCATGCGAGATGTATGTGCCCACCCCCAGGTTGAATTTATACTCAGGTTGTGTTGAATACCTCTGCTTCACATAGTTTGGGACCTTATTCCAGAGGAGCGGTAATCGCTGGGAGATGTAACTGTCTCTTCAGCATGTTCTGTTAATGTCACAGGCAAGGTTGAGATCCCTGGAGCGAGTTATTCTTGTCCCATTTGATTTGTGGATGTGCAGCATTTCCATTATGGCAGGGTCCAAGACTGCTCTGTAGGCTAGGCAGGCACAGGTTGCCTTTCAGCAGCCTGTGTGATACAGAGTACAGTGACATAGTTTTCAATCTTTCCTTGCAGGTCATGTTTTGGTGGCCCTGGATTCTCTTGATGAGAAATGTCTGTGGTCTCTCCAGTTGCTGCTGGTGTCTGATGAGGTACATACAGAAAGGAGCGTTGTACTCCATTAGTTATCAGATAAGGGTTGAGTTCAGCAGAACTTGTAACCTCCTTGGTCTTGGATGCGATGCCCTTATTAATGAGATGCACAATGTAGAATGCTTTTCTTACCACAATGGACACACAGTGATTGAAGTTTAGATCGCTTTCAACCTGTGTTTCCAAGTCTTGCACCACTGAATCTGAGCATAATCCCCAATGCAACAATCTTGCTACATTATTATGCCTTTCAGTATACAGTCCTTCTGCCATCAGTATATCACAACCAGTAATAAGATGTGCAGTTGTTTCCAGTTCTGTTTTACAAAACCTAAATTTGTTTGTTTCTCCCACATGTTCAATGGACTTTGTAAACCATTGTGTACGTAGTCCACTGTCTTGAGCTGCCAGTATTAACTTTTAGTCATTTGGTTTAAATTTAGCTCTCCTTAACTATTCCTGTGTCTGACCTGATCAACATAAGGTTGTTCAAGAGTTTCCCATACTTGCAACTATGTTTATGCATCTCCACATTTTTTGCCTTCTCATCTGATCCTTCACCTTATATTATTTTGTTTTTTGGCACATTCAGGTGCTACCTGATTTTCATCTACTTCTGGTTTTATTTTCATACATGCTTGACACCGATGTGCTTCTGCTGAACTAAGCAGGGAAGTCTTCTTAAATGTATTCTCATGCTTCAAAATTTTTGCTGCTTTTGGGTCTTGTGAGGTCAGCAGATATGTATGAAGCCCTACTATTGCAGATCTATATATGTAATCAATTTCAAGGCGGCCCATACCACCTCCACACCGGGAATATATAGTCTTAGTATGCACTGATTTTTATAAATCATTTGAGCATGAAGCATCCTTCTTGTTTTCCTATCCAAACTGTCCAACACCTTTTGGAGCCAGTCAGTCACTCCAAAACTGTAAGGACAGGAAGAGCAAATTGGTTTATAGTACGGACTTTGTTTCTAGATGTCAATGCTGTTTTAATATTAATTTGTCTTCTAAAATATTCCTTACTGGGTTTTATTCACATTTGTTCATGTTTTAGTGTTGATCCTTCATCAATTCCCAAATATTTATACACTCCTCTTGCTCAAGCTTTTATATCACATTCATGTCCCAAACTGATGTTTTCTTGGTACTGCGGGTTTCCTGTTTTAAAAAGTTGCTTTTGCACATTTATCAAGACCAAATGACATTCTTATTATTACCTAAAAAAAGTTTTGACCACTTACAGTTGTGCTTTCAGTTCCTCATCTGATGAACTGTACAGTTTTTAATTATTTGCAAAAAGAAAAGTCTTTACAATTTGTTTTCTGGGAGCCAAATTATAACCATGACCTAAGCTGTAGCTTAATGGGTTAAGGGCAAGACAAAAGACTAGCAATAATAGTCACCCTGGAATATCCACATTTGAATTTTTATTCTTGGAATAATAACTGGAGCTTTATCATGGATTAACTGTTAAGTGGTTTGCCACTGTTTCATGGTTGCTGCATTGCACTCTCTCTGTGTAAGGGTGTATCTTATACATTTTAAGCACTCTCTTATCCATGAATGTGGGGAAACTATCAGATGCTTTTTTGTAGTCTATCCATGCCATATTTACATTCTTCCCCTTTTGCAGTTTTCCATTATGACTTTAACATCAAATAATCTTTTGTTCCATATGACTTTTTTCATAACCTTTGTTCTGTTGCCATGATTGAGTTTTCTTCTAAATGACTATAAGTTCTGTCACCATCAATTCCAGTGTATAGTTTATACGTCTTCGGAAAGCAATTTATTAGTCTGTAGTTTTAGAATGGCTTGCAGGTTCACACTTAAGTAGGAGTATTGGGTTTTTTCTATGTTGATTCTTTCTATGGCCTTGCAGATAAGGGTGGTTAGGTTTATGAGTCGATAGTTCATAGGGTTAGTTGATGGATCCCCTTTGTGCAAGGGGTTACTGTATTTGTTCTCTAACAAATCCATTTCTCAGGCTGTGGTTAGTGTGTGTGTGGAGTGGTTCCATTAGGTCTTGTTTTAGATTGTAAAGTAGCCTGGGATGTTATCTAATACCATATAGAGGCTGTGTGTTTGGCCTGGAAGAGTGCTTTTATTACCTGTTCTCTGGAGATGTTCAGTAGAGGACTGGTGTCAGGAATGCTTTGGGGGAATGTCTGGTGGGGACATGGAGGTGAAGGTATTGCCAAATCTGTCGGCTAGCAGGTTGGCAATTTCCTCAGGTTCAGTGCGAGTGGTACTGTCCACTATGAGCTAAGCACACAGCTGGGTATTTCCTTTTAGGTTTTGGACGTAGCTAAAGAATACCTTATGATGTGTCTTTAGCTAGGGGTTCTAATTTAGACTTGTGACTAGCTTTAGAGGGCTTGAGATGTCTAATTTACTTGCTCACGTTGTGGAGGGTATTTGGGTGAGTAAGTCCCCCCTATTCTTGGATATCAATTTCTTTATTTTGTTTTATAACTTCTTTATACTTGTAGTACACCAGGGTGACTTGTTTGATTTGAGAAAACCTAATTTTGTTCTGTTAGGTACAGCCAAGTCAATGCATTTAGGTGGGTATGTAGGACATTTGTGTATTCCTCTGCATAGGAGTCATTGTTGGCTATGTTGGCATGGACTTTGAAACTTTTGATGTCATCACTTAGTAGGCAATAGTTTGCTTTCGAGAAATTTTTCAGTTTTTTACTCCTTTGGGGAGTCTGATTTGATCTTTACTTCAAAAGAGAGAGATTTATGGTCTGACCTTACCAGGGAGGGCAACACAGAGGGCAGTGCAGTGCCCCCCCCCATGTTGGTGAGCACTAGGTCTAGGACATTTGACCCTATTGTGGAGATGTGGACTAACTGTTCCAGGTCATTTGAATTAAAGTCCAGGAACATTATATTGATTGTGTTTGTGCTATTGTAAGTATCCCCAGTCGATGGAAGGATGAAGTTGAAATCTCCCATGACCAAGGTGTTATGCTGTATGCTGAGAGACTCTAGCAAGTCCAGTAAGGCAATGTGCTTCTCCTGGTTCATAGTGGGGAACCTTTAGCTAGTTATAATGCGGAAGGTATTTTACCTATAGTTAATTGTACCTGGAGTAGCTCGAGAGTCGTACTGTTTCACCAGTCTATGTATTTGGATTCAGTGAAAATAGATACACCTCCACCTTTGGTTCTTTCATGCTCCTTTTGGAGTATGAACATGTGAAGGGCATTGTAGCTTTGTACGTCCAGGGGGCTATTAGCAGCCTTGAACTAAGTTTTAGTGGTTTAATGTTTAAGCTCCTAGTATTAAGCAGCATGACCTTGAGTTTGTCTTTAGTAGATTTCTTTACGTGGGAAGTTTTGTTTGGACATTGCCTTAAAAGGGGGGGGGGGCACTGTGGGGAGGCAAGTGTCTTAGCCACAATCCAAAAGCCTTGAGAGAGACGGGTGAAGGCCATCTGTAGCAAAGCAGCATGAACGGTCTACCATGTTCTTCCCAGGCAGACAGATACTGGATCCCCCTGGAGTAACACCAGGAGCTAAGTTAGTTATTGAAATCAAACTTTTTTGTCTGTATTGTGGCAGCATCCTAGGTGAAAGTAGAAAGCTGCTTAGGGCTAGGGACATATCTGCCTGCGACACAATCTGAGGGTTAGGTCATATCTCTCTGTATAGTCCAGAGAAGTATATCTCAAGTTATTCACACCAACATGTGCTATGAGAGAGTCATAATGGCAATTGTTGCTGAGCGACTTGAGTGCATGCATGATTTGACAGATCCTGGCACCTGACAGGCAGCTGACTATGACCCTCTCCTTATTCAACCTGGTGAGGGTGACATCTGTCTCACTGTTGAGTCTCCTGTGACCAGAACATTAGGTTTTGAGGTGTTTTGCCTTGGGGGATTGTTGAGACACTGTGTTATATGTTGTGGTGGATTCTGTTTGTGTACCAGAATGTGTATGTTTGCGCTTCGGAGGTCTCTGGTCTTTTGGTAGGTTCTTGGTGAGTACCTCCAGGTATGTCGATTTGTCTTAACCTTATCTTGTGTGAGAGGGTGGTGTGTGTGCTAACAGCCTGTTGTATGTCTTGTTTATTATGTGAGAGGACTGATTCTAATTTTATGATATAGTTGCATCTCTCGCATACTGTTTTTGTTTGCTTTAGGAGCAAGTGCTTGTCTTTATACATGAGGAAATTGCTACATTGCCTCAGGATGCCCATGTCAATCAGGTTGGCTGGAGAAATAGTGGGAAACTGTCCATCCATTATGGCAGGTATATATTGTAGTAACTAGTGGGGATGGGCTAGCTCAACCAGCGTTAGCTGTGAGACTAACAAAAGCAGCTCTTTTGTGGAAAGCTAAGGGTGGAAGACTGGGTCAACGCCTCAGAATGCACAACTGAGCTGCTCAATAGATAGCAATGCACAAGTGTTTTGTGCACAGAGGCAGTGGAGCTAAGGAGGGTTCTCTAGCAGATATCAAGGTAAAATTGTTTCTAAATGTTTGTGGCTGTACACGGCAACGCTAAATATGCAAACTCTGGGTTTAAATACAAGCAAAGTTGAACAGTTTTAGCACAAACTAACCAATAGGAAACCCCAAAGCGGATTCTTTCTCCAGCAGTCCCAAACTCAAGTGAGTCGTGGGCTACACACGTCTGCTAAGAGGGTGAAGGAGGGCCTGCTTAATGTAGGATGTTGGTTTTAGTGCTCAGGTGATACCAAACAGACTTCTTGTTGTCTTTCGGCTTTTCCCGGTTAGAGGTCGCCACAGCGGAACTCCGGTCCGCTAATGATTTACAGTAGATTTTCACGAACGCCGAGGTGCCAGCTCGACGTTCGACCTTCAACGAAGGCACGCCCATTTACGCATGTCTTTATAATGCCCACCCAACCGCGGGGAGGACATGCAGACTCCACACAGAAGGCATTCCCCGCACTCCAGCCGAGAATCGAACGGGAGAACTTCTTGCTGTGAGGCAACAACTCTACCGCTGCACCACCGCGGATTCTACCAAACAGACTAAATTAAGCAAATCTGAAGGTAGCCTATGCTATGAAATACAGAAGTACTATAAATTCAAAGTGCAGAATAAAATAGTCACATCAGTAAAAACAGCAAAACTTGAGTAGCAGTTAAGCAGAATACAGTTCAAAAGGCTTAAAATATACTTTTTAAAGACAGTGGATGCCTTAGATTTAGTTCATAGTCACTCCATATCTCAGGCTAAGGCAATACTCGGAGCAGCTCCGCCAAACTGAGCCTTTTGTTGTCTTATGCTATTATCATTTGTTATACCTACCGCAACAAAACCAGTTCCAGGCAGGGTCAAGGATCATTCTACCAAGACCTAGCCATCATTTGAGGCTTTTTGGAAAGGGTTGATTCTAGAAGTATTCCAGAAACAGCAACTTGGTCCTCTCTGCATTCCTTTAAAAAGCACTATATACCAGATTCCTTCTCCAGCTCTAGGACTGGCTTTGCAAGGATCATTTTCTATGGATTGCTGGATTTTCGTTCTTCCTTCTGTCCTTCCTTCTCCCAGTCAGTGTAAGCAACCCATTCAGCTTAAGTTTACTGCAGAAGGGATCCACATGATGGCCATAGTACAGCTGTGTAAACAAACTTACCGTAACAGTAGATGTTCAAATGATCATTGCTACAGTAGCCATTCCCTCATTCCCTCCTTCCACTCAACCCCCGTTTATTTTTTATGCCTTTTATGTCATGGTGTGATCCTTTTAGAAAAAAAAATGTCCTTGTCAGGGTTTAACTACCCCTCTCTGCTGACATGAAAGCTGTGAAGGGCTTGGCACCCAACCCTGACTTTAGTCCACTCATCTCAAACTGACTGACTATGCACATGAAAGGTGCTGTGTAGCTTTGGAAACTGTCCAGCTGTTATATCCTTAGCAGGATGTAACCCATGTAGTGAAGGTTAATGCAGCAGTGATCATTCAAGCATCTACTGTTAAAATAAGTTTACTTATGGAACTCTACCTTCTTCATTATGAAAAGCTTTAAAGGCCATGCACAGCTTGTCTGTTATCTGTTTGTATCTAATTGAAAAAAAGCGTAGCAACTGTAATCTAACAGTATAATGAAAATTTTTGTAAAATAAAATTCTCTTGTTGTACTTCTGAATAGATTCCAGGGATAACATATCACACCTAGTATATAGGCAGAACAAGGAGCTGCACTCTTACAACTGAGTCACGTAGTCTTACTAAAACTACACTGTCCTTTGTAGTAATGTTTTTAAGTATTAATTCAACGATTATCATAACTTTGCCTTTGATGGCCTGGGCTCACATCTTAAACTTAAAATTGTTTCATACAATAAAACCCAAATCTTTGTACTGTTTTAATTCTTTTAAATTATAATTGCCCAAAACTTATAGCAGTCATTGAACAAGGTTTATCAAAGAACAGTCTATATTTATCCTTGCTAATGTGCAAGTTGCACTTGTTCAGCAAAGTGTATGCTGTGTTTCTCAGTATCACCAGTTCTGGTTACTTATGCCCCTGTTTTTGTAGGTTCATAGGACGGTACTAGGCTATTGGCCCGGAGGCCCTTATAAGCCTAGTGAAGAATTTCCCCCATGTTCCCACAAAGTCAGCACCTGTTTTCCCTGTCCAGCAGGGACACAGGTGGGATCCCAGGGGTATATTTTCTGTTTCCCATCCAATCGTCTAGGTTCCTCTTAGAGGGCTAGTGAGGTACTCTACTTGACATGGAGAGGAAGTCTGTTCCACAGATGGAGTCGTTCGTATGCAAATCTGTCCCACCAACAAGTTCTGTTAATGTTGCAGACCAAGCTGAGACCTTGCATACTGGTTGCACGAGTGGAGTTTGACTTGTGGGGTATGCAACATCTCCATCAAGGCTGAATCTGAGGCCGCCTTGAATGCCAGACACAGGTCACCTCTGAGCAGTCTGTACAAGACTGAGTAAGAGGCACAGGGCTTTTAGACTATCTGTAGAGGATAGGTGTTTGAGACCCTGGATTTTCTTTGGCAAGGTACATACTGAAGGGGGCATTGTACTCGATAATAAGTCTGAAAAGGGAGGAGTACAGGGATGTTATGACTTCTTTGTTGCTGGATGAAATACCCTTACTTATGAGGTGGGCCATGTAGAAAGCCTTCCGTACAATGGAGGCAACATGGTGGTCAAAAGTCAGGTTGCTATCAACCTGGGTGCCCAAGACCCTCATGACTGATTGCGTGCTTAGTAAGTTGTTAATGTGATAATTAGTGGGGAGACCATTTTCCCAAAGGGGGATAATGATGCATTTCTTGGCATTCAGTTTGAGGCCATGCTTCTGGCACCAGTCATTAATTTGTTTAAGGCACTCTTGGAGGATGTTCACATCATTAGGGGAATTTGACAGCACCCAGCCTGCAGTTGTCGGCAAACTTGGTCCGCCACAGACCACTGGTTTTGGCTTGCACCTCAGAAAAGTATATCCCAAAACAGTAGGGGCTCCAAAACCGATCCTTGGGGTATGCCACTTGGGTGTGCTGCTAGAGGTAGCTTCCCCTATTTTGACTGAGTGGGTTCTATCAGTGAGCCATTTAGCTACTCATCTGGGAACATATGGGTTGATGTCTAACTGGGAGAGTTTATCCATTGTGCCCGATTGGGGAATAGTGTTGAAGGCTTTGGCTAGGTCAAGGTAGGCAGTCTGCACTGTCTTGCCCTCATCCATGGTTTTGGTGACTGTTTTGAAGAAGGCGACCAAGTTTAACAGGCATAATTTCCCTTTGACAAAACCAGACTTGTGTGTTCAAGCATTTGGAGGTTGCCAATGTCCTTGTTTATAAGGTCCGTGATAATGCATTCTATGGCCTTGCAGATCAGGCTAGTTAGTCTGATGGGAATATAATTGCCTGGGTTGGTGGACACTCCGCCTTGGTGCAGAGTAATGACTGGCTGTCATCCAGCCTGCTGGGATGAAGATGAAGCACAGGCTTTAGTTGAATAGGGTGCCTAGTGGTGCTGAGAGCTGTTGCCTGAGTTCATGAAGGACACAGCTAGGGATGTTGTCAGGTCCCATGGAGGCTGTATTTTTTGCCTTTGAGAGGGCATTTATAACCTGCTCCCTGGTGATGAGGGGAGGAGGGCAGGTGCTGGGGATGCCCTGGTTTACTGATGGAGGGACAGAGGGGTGAAGTTTTCACTGAACATGTCTGTCAGCAGGTTGGCTATATCTATGGCATTTGTGTATGTGGTATTCTTGACCACCAATTCAGAGGGTCTGTATTAGATGACCGAACGTTCTGATATTCAAATCATAGATGGTTGACATCATATGATCGGACGCTGGAAAGGTCAAAGGTGAAAGTCAACGGTTTTTCACGAGCAGAATGGGAAATTTTCCCTTTCTGCACTGAAGTGCGTTCTTGGAGTTGGTATATTTAAGTATTTAAAGATATATATATATATATATATATATATATATATATATTTAAATATTTTCAGTGTGGGGGTGCAGGGGGGCTTGCCCCCCTGCTTAGAGCATTAAGGTAAGTTTCTTTCTTTTTATTTATTACATAGTTGATGTTTCGAACTTCCCTCATATGAGTTCGCTCATGTGAGGTTCAAAGTTTTGAAACTTCGACTGTATAATATAGACCCCAATTCAGAGCAGATTTGGCCGTTACTTTTGAGATTGCAGACGTATGTGGAAAAGGCCTTGTGATTGTGCTTAATTGATGTGGCCAATTTGGACTCAGCCTTAGAGGATTTCACCAGTGACCTTATTTGCTTGCTCAGACAAAGTAGAGATTGCTTCCAACTTGGCACTTGATCCTTCCTGGTCCTGGACAGCAATTTTTTCCTTTTATTATAGTCCGTTTGTTGCTGCTGTCCACCAGACAGGTTTACTCTTTCTTGAGGAAGATGATTTTGTCCTGTCAGGTATTGTTGAGTCCATGCAGCTATATAGGTGCTCATATAGTTATTTGGTGCAGGCTTGGACATTAGTGCTTGATTCAACTGAAGGGATGATGGCTGTGAAGCTGCTTATACCTGCTCTCAGGAGGTTGTAGTCAGCTTTGGATAAGCTTTTTTGTTCGACCCTGGTGGTGAGGGGGGGGGGGGGTCAGGGGAGATGGTGACTTTGAAAGTGATTGCTTTATGGTCGGATTTTACCAAGGAGGATGACACTGTAGGGATGCTACAGTGGCTACTCATGTTGGTTAGTACCAGGTCCAGGATATTTTCACCTCTTGTGGGGGTGTCGACCAGCTGATCCAATGCATTGACAAAGTTGAGAAATCTCTGGGTGTTCGTGTTTGAGCTAGAATAGGTCTTCCACTCTATGGTCAGATAGTTGCCTAGGATCAGGGCAGAGGGTTGCATCTTGATGGATTCAAGCAAGTCCAGATAGGTGGAGTGTGTCTCCTGTGTCATGGTTGGGGGTCTGTAGCTACCTATGATTTGAATAGGTGTTTTGTCAGTAGTTGACTGCACTTGGAATGTCTCCTGTGCGTCGTACTGTTTGATCAGCCTGGAGGTGTGTATGTCTTTGATAAATATTGAAACTTTACCTTCTTTGGCTTTGTAGCCCTCTGTTTGGGGTCTGAAAATGTATGGTAGGACAAGTAACCTGGTAAGGCTGGGGTGCTCTCTGCAGCTTTGAACCAGGTTTCAGTGACTGCACAAATGTCAGCATCTTCCAGCACAAGGAATGCTTGCAGTGAGTAGAGTTTCATGTTAAACCTTCTAACATTTAGCAGCATGACCTTTATATTCTGTTTAGAAGAATGTTTCACATTGGTAATTTTGAACTCGTGACTTTGCCTAAAAAGGCACTATGGCGGAGGCAAGAGCATTTGCCAGAAGCCTGATGCCCAGGGGAGACAAATGAAGGTCATCTCTGGCAAAGCATCGTAGTCTGTCAATCATGTCCTCCCAGGCTAGTTTTAATATCATCTGCATATTTAGTAATCCAGAAGGTTATGAACTTTCAAAATAAAGAAAGTAACAGTAAACAAAATAGGGCCTAGCGCAGATCTCTTTGGGGTACACGCCTTGACCTTTTCCCTGTCAGAGAAGTAATATTTGATAATTACTCTCTAGTACCTGGCTTGCAGCCAGTATTGGACTTGTTCAGTTCTGTATTGGTTAAAAGAAAGGTGCTTTTATTAAATCAATTGCGAAATGGTGTGGTAATGCTGCCAGTAGGTTCTGACAAGTCCAGTGTACCACCACTACTATGATTCCTAGAATTAAGGCCTTAATGTCAGAATTGTAGAGTTCCACTGAGTTGATAAAATGGGATTTGTTTTTAGTGAATGCGTGTGGATACAGATCATCTGATGGGCATAAAGATTTCCACCCAAAATGGCCACTAGGTTGCTGTCAAACCACATTTGGATAACTGAAGTTAAGCTAATCTGCTTTTAGTTTTCTACCCTATTTGACAGCACTCTCTTTATGGAAGGGCACAGTGTTAGCTGTCCTCCAGCTTTGGGGGGGGGGGGGGTGCTACACTAGATGCTAATCACAAATTGAGCAGATTGGTAATACTGTCTAGTAATTGATTAGAAATTCCTGCTTCTTTTCCCCAAATCTTTATTTCTGTTGTTTTTAAAATCCACATTCATTGTATCCTACTCACTAGATATCTACTCTGAAATAATATGCATCTTTCCTAATAATTTTTTAAATCATATCCACTCCATTACATTCCTCGATTTTAATGGATTTGTAGGAGAATGCCAGTGTTTTTTTGTCATTACTCTGCATTACTGTCTTGGCTTTTATTGCTGAATGATACACTTGTTGGATGGATCTTAATGCTTTCATCTAAGTACACATGCTCCTGTGAAATACAGTGTCGGTCCAGTTTAGCCTATTTATATTATCTTGGGAAATATGTGAATTCAGAGCTTTTGCTACTGAATTCACATATTCCAAACCAAGTATTCTCCTATACTTCCAAAATTGACAGTCTTTTGTTATATGGTTCCTGATAGATTTCATGTAATGCAGGCCTACTCTCACAAATCATATTCCAGTCCCCACCCATAAATCCCTACTGAAAGCTTATTTCTCCTCCCAGAGTTCTTCTAAGCTTTATAATAGTAGCTTTAGAGGAAACAGGGTAATTTCCTGCCCTGCCAATATCCCCTTACAATCTCTTAACTTACCAGTGTTTTTTCTTCGTCTGTCACTATCGGAGCTCTTCTCACAATTGATCTCCTTTTCTTTTGCTCCTGGTATCCTGCTAAATTTCCATTCTGTGTTTGTTTGTTAAATTCACATGCTTATTTCTAATCATGTGTGTTTACTGTAACATTGCTGTTTGCACCCTTCACTTAATATAATTACTCATTATTTTTTTGCCTATACCTATAAGGTCATTTACATTCTATGTTATATTGGCAAAGCAGCCATTGTGATAACTCTTACTCTCTCGTAGTATACATGACAGTTCTTTTGCATGTACACTTCCATCTTTCAAGCACACACTAATGTATCTTTTAACACTTTTCTATTAAATTATCACTTGATATAGGCACCCATACATTAATAAAAATAAAAACTATATTAACATTGTTTCATTTACATACATTATACAGTACACCATTTCTTTCTTTGTAACTGTAATTCAGTGTAGTATTACATAAATTGTTCCAGCCTTCTCTTTAACTTCACTTTTTCTCCTGAACATTATTCTTCTGTATTGTTCCCACAATTTTCATTTTTTATAAGTAATCTGCTTTTCCCTTTTCTAGAGCCCATTCCCAGTTCTTTTCTCTCTCTTTTACAGTATTCCGCACTTCAAATGCAGTTGGTTTAGTATTTGATTTCCATGTTTTAGTAATTGTTTTTTTGAAAACCAGTCGAATTAAACTTCTTTCTCTCTCAGTCTAGGTAATTCCGATTGTGCATCCCAATTCAAAAGAATCCTTTCCTTAGTTACAGTTATTTGTTCTCCCAATATTTCTGACAAAGTATTCTGTAGGGAATTTTTAAAGTCTGCCCACTCGCACTCCAGAAACCATGTTTCTAGTTCATAGGTTGGTACTAGGCTATCGGCCCTAGAGCCTATACAAGCCTAGCCATAACAATTCCCTGGTTATTTCTTCCCACACTATATTTACTTCCCTGGACCCCTGTCTAGCAGGACGGCTGACATGATACCTGGGGTGAATTTCCTTTCTCCCATCCAATCGTCAAGGTTCCTTTTGAAGAGGGCCAAAGTGGTGCTCTGCTTGACATGTATGGGCAGTCTATTCCAAAGTCTGGGGAGTCTCTGTGTCAGGAACCTATCCCTCCAGCATGTTTTGTTTATTGTGATGACAAGGTTTAGATCCCTGGAGCGTGTGGCTCTGAGGGATTGGGATTTCTTTAAGTGGAGCATGTCCAATAGCTCTGAGTTTGACATGGTCTTGTATGTTAAGCAGAGATTGCCTCTGAGTAGACGATATGCGACAGAGTATAGCTGGAGTTTTTTAAGGTGGTCAGCGTAGGGCATCTGCTTTAGGCCTGTGATTCTTTTAGTAAGATATTTCTGCGGCCTTTCCAGTTGTTGCAGATGTCTTGAGAGGTACATACCAAACAGGGCATTGTATTCTGTAATGGGTCTAATGAGGGATGAGTACAGTGCGACAATGACCTCCTTTTTTCTGGATGAAAAGCCCTCAATGATGAGGTGTGCCACATAGAAGGATTTCCTGACTGTTGTGGTGATGTGGTTATCGAAGGTGAGACCACTGTCCACCTGTGTCCCTAAGTGTCTTATCACACTTTCGGTGTTTAGTGTACTGCCACCTATGTGGTAATTCACAGGTACATGTTTTTCCCCAAAGAGGATAACTATACATTTCTTGGCATTGAGCTTGAGCCCATGGCTCTGGCACCAAGCATCTGTTTCTTTAAGGCCCTTTTGTAGAGTTTCCACATCATTTGGGGATTCAGTAATGGCTCCCTGTTTGCAGTCATCTGCAGACTTTGTTAGCCAGAGTCCCTTAGTGTTGGTCTGTACTTCAGAGAAGTAGATGCCAAACAAGAGCGGTCCCAGGACTGAACCTTGAGGTACTCCACTTGTCTGGAGCTGGATTTGGAGTTGGCTACTTTTACAGTGTGGGTTCTGTCAGTAAGCCAGTTGGCAACCCATCGAATGACGTAGGGATTAATGCCCAGCTTAGTAAGTCTGTCTATGACACCAGAGTGGGGGATGGTGTCAAAGGCCTTGGCGAGGTCCAGATAGGCTGTGTGGACCGCCTTACCCTCGTCCACGGCTCTGGAGACTGATTCGAAGAAGTCAGTAAGGTTCAGGAGACAAGATCGGCCCTTCACAAACCCAAACTGGGTGGGGTCCAGTGTTTGATAGTTGCCAATGTCTTTATTTATAAGTTCCATGGCCTTACAAATCAGCCTTGTCAGACTGATGGGGCAGCAGTTCCCAGGATTCAAGGTGTATCCCCCCTTGTGGAGTGGGATAACTGTAGCTGTGCGCTACTCAGTGGGCACGAAGCCTGAGGTGAAGCTACCTCTTTCTTCCGATCACACCTCCAGCATTTGCTGTCTACCCAAAGAGAAAAACCTTTGAAGTCTGCTTAGGGTGCAAAAATATTTGTGCAAACACTTCCAAGCAAAAATCCTAACCTTTTTGAACCATGTTGCATACTTGGGAACCATATGTATGTCCTCAATTGTTCCCTTGTAAATTGCTTTCCCAGACCTTTTCCAATGTTTAACCTCCTCTGATTTTTATAGTCGTCATGCAGTACTTCATATGTCTTACTAATTATCCCTTTTTTAACAGCTTCTGTTCTAGATTTGACTAAGCACGCTATCACTACAGGTATTTCTTTTAAGAGTCCCCTATCCCTTTCTCTTTGCCTATAGTTTTGATATCAGTCCGTGGTAGGGAAAGTAGTTTCTAACTTGCAGTCTAAACTTTTCTTAGCCACCTCCTACTCTGTTGCCTTTCTTCTCTTATACTCCCAATACCTTGGTTGCTTTGCCAGCTTTCTCCAGTAAATTCCAGCCCCCTCTTGCCTATTCTGTGTACTCCTACTTGCAGTCATTCATATTGGCAAAATCTCCTTTGTCCATTTTGGGGTTGACTCTGTTCTTAGAATACTTTCTACAACTTTATGCATATAATATTCTGTGTGGTGGTGATTATTCTTTGTAATGTTCTGCATCCAAAAGCACACTATCTCCTTATTTTTTGACCCCCCTCCCCAGCTTCATCATAATTCTTTTCCACTTTGAATTATAATTTTCCACTTGTGTTGTGTGTATGAGCCTTAATTGAGTAGCTGTAAAATATCCTTTTACATTAGATTCATAGGAATGTACTAGGCTAGCTACCCTTTAGAGGTGAGAACCAAACCCTGTATCTCGTGTCTATGAGGTAAATACCTTAACCATTGTACCAGCCCCCAACCAGCTTATCCCATTTAACTATTGCTCTTTTCCCTTTCCAGATACATTTCTTCAATTCTTTTTAATTGTCCACAACTTCTGCACTAGTTGATAAAAATATGCCTGACCTGTATGTAAAGCTGATAGGACTGAAAACATTTTCACTGCTTTTATTCATATCCATAAACAAGAGCTTCCAGTTTCACAGTTTTTGTATTATATTTTGTTTAGTCTCTTCCCACATTCCCATATATTCTTAACTGCCATAATTGAAGCCTTTTCAGTCCATACACCTAAGTACTTCCATATTATTGTGCCCCCATAAATATGGGTATTGCTGAGCCAATTCATGTGTAGGTAGATAAGTTATGCCTATAGCTTCTGCAAATTAAGCCAACCTTTCTTGATTACTATACCAGTTTTAGTCTTGAATTTTGAGTCCATTATTGTCTTTGCTAATGGCTCTAAAATATAAAGCAAATAAAGGGGAAAGAGGATACCCCCTGCCTGGTTCCTCTGATCAAACACATCTTGTCAAAGTGGAATCCTCCACTTTTAATTCTTGCCTCCGATCTGCCATGTATCCTCCTTAACCTTATTTATTGTATCAGAAAATGCAGATGCTTCCATTGCCCTACTCTTAAAATCTCAGCTTACTCTGTAGAATACCGTCTTTGCATCAAGTCCTGTTAGCAGTATTTTCCTACATTCTACTTCCTTCTAGATCATTATTGTTTTATTAATCTTAAATGTTTGCCTCCACTCCACAAAACCACATCAATCCATATCCATCACTTTTGGGAACACCCATGCCACCCTTTTAGCTGTTATAGACCTAAAACACTTTATAATCATGGTTTAAAATTGAAATGGGTCTGTATGAAGCTGGGTCTGATCTATCTCTATAGTCTTTTGGTAATACAGCCACCACAGCTTTCTTTAAAAATGCTGGTGTTTCCCCTGCTTTTAAAATACTGTTATGTGAAATCTTCCCTCCTAACTTCAAAACATCCCCAAGAATACCATCTGTTCTTGGAAACTGTCCTGCAAATTTATTGTACATCACTAGTTTTATCTTTTTTTTTTTTCCCCTACCTGTCCCTTTACAAATCTGGCAACCCTGTCCTCTAACCTTGGCATCAAATCTTCCATAAATAGTCCCCTTCATGCTCTTTCTTTGTTTCTGCACTTCTCTCTCCTACAGATTATCATAACATTTCTGAAATATCTCTAATCTCTCTGTAGGATCTTTGGTTATTTTTACTGTCATGTGCTCTTTGTTTGTTGATGACCCTTTCTACTATCTTTTGTTTAAGTCATGGCATAGTAGATGTTAAGAAATATGCTGTTTGTATTAGAGTACTGTTTTTGGTGCAAACGGTTGTTGGGGTGGTTTGATTTTATACGTTGGGCTGCTAACCCCACTGCACATGTCGCATACTCTCCCAAGGTTTGTGTGAAGCAGGCATATTTTGTAACTATTTTCAACACACTTAGTGAACACATTATACAAACTTTGTATTATTATTGGCCAATGTTAATCAAAGATTCTAAGATGGAAAGACTTCTCAGAATAAACCCTTAATTTCTTACAGAAAAGGTTGCAGCATGTCAGACATGATAGTTCATAATAAATTTCAAATGCCTGAAATACAGACCATCTACAGGTATCCTATGAGGGCAGGTACTTTTAAGTGTGGGAAGTGCTCTGTTTGTGTCCCTATATAGGAAGAAATTAACATTAATGGTGTGCCGTATAGACCAAGTAATGGTTATATACATGTAATATAGAAGGTATTGTATATGTTTTGAATTGCCCATGTAAAAAAATACTACATAGGAGAGAACAAGCATAAGTTTAAATGATGCTTTCAGGAACACATTAGGGATATATAAGTAGTAGTAGCTGTGATAATCCCATAGCGATACATTTTAGAGAACATCATTCTAGTGATTTTAAGTTGCTTAAAAGTTGCATTTTTAGAACATGAGGTAAATTTAGGTGGAATTTCAGTGATACAAATTATGGTATAAAGAAGAAATTTTTTATCTTAAAATTTGACACCTTGGTTCCAAGGGGACTTAACATTGAACTTAATTGGAAATATTTAATACATTAATTTAATGGTTCAATGAATTTTTTGTGCTAAATGTTTAAGAAATCACTGTATATTGGAAGATGTGTTGCTGGGTTTTGTACTCCTTGAAGGCTATTTGGCCGAGGTGCCAGAGAGAAAACAAATATTTTCTTGTGTGAAGATTGCTGTCTGTTTTCTTGGTGGTTGCAATGCCAGCAAGGGTGTGTCACTGTCATAAATGAATATATACCCCCTCAAGTTTGCCTTGATCCCCCCCCCCAACCAGTGCTCTCACATGATCCCCAGTCTCCACTGGGGATTCTGTCGTAGGAATGAGCATCTGGACATACATTCACCCTGGAAATGTCACTCCTCCCTCCACATTCCAGTTCCAACAGGCCCCCAAACAACTGTTCAAACTGGGATTGCCAGGGTTGTAGTCTGGGCTTTATCCTCCTATGCCACTGGACATTTTTTGGTGTAAATTAATTTTTTTGTATGCCAAGTATTAATGATCCAGTGTTCATAATGCAAGAAAAGTAATTTAAAACATAGAATACCAATGCCTTTTGAGCCAAAATATCTGTCCTAGACATTACAGTAGAACTGAATGCACAGAGGTAGAAACACCTGATGCGATGATTTTAAAAGACCAGGGTGTACAGCCCAGTAAGACAGATTATGATAGTCATACTCATCACTGCTGCAGTAGCCTTAGCTGTGTGGGTTATACCCTGCAAAGATTATAACAGCTGGCTTGTTTCCAAAGCTTTTGGGCACTTTCTATGCACCCAAACCATCTGTCAGCTCCAGCTGAGCTGACTAAAAAGACAGTTTTGGGCTCCAAGCCCTTCAGAACTTTCCTGCCACTGAAGAGAGTGCTCCTTTGCAGGCTTTAGAGGATTGACAGTCCACTTGTGCTGTTCCATTGTTGGTAAGATAAGTTCCCTTTGGGGAAAAATTTCCCCTTTCATTTTTTTTATTTCACTTTCCTGTTTAGGAAAGTTACCTTGTAGCTTATATAGTCATAAGACTTATCTTTTAAAATGAGAACACACTTTTTTCCTGTTTTAAAAGTTATCTAAAGTAATTGAAACTCTTTGTAGAGAAAGTGTTTGCCTTTTTGGGAATGGCAGATTGATTTAAATTGCTATTTAATTTTTTTGTGTGTGTGAAAAAGTGACATTTAAAGACTTTAATTTTTTACCTGCTCTTGCTGCTTGTTTTCCATGGGAAAGAGACACCATTTTCAGCTTGACCATGGAACAAACTACAGGTCTAACAGTGAGTCCTTCTATTAACCACAAAAACAAAGAAAAAGTCAAACACCCTTTGTCACAACAGAAAGCAAGCAGTACGCCACCACCACAACCGGGTGACTGTGCTCTAGCCTTAACTTGTTTTTTAGGCCATTCATCTTTTACCCTGTATCCATCTGGTGTAGCATTTAACAGCAAGTATGGACCAGTGGTTAGCCACATCTTCTACGACTGTTGGGGTCCCCTCAGTTGGTAAGGAGAGCCAGTCGTGGGAGAGGGTACAGGGAATGCTTCCCTGTTTAGTCAGAATGTTGTGCACATCCTTGTTGCTGCCATTAAAAAATGTTGGTCCTATTTTTTATGTCAAAAAGAAACAGAAAACTAAGCATGTGTCTACTCCTCAAATTTCCTTGGACATGAATAGTTTACTGGTTCTGGCTCATGGTTTAATTCAGGCTGTTTGATCCTTTTTGTAATATAGTTTCTGGTAAAGGGAAGAGGGATACCTCTTTTCCTAAAGAGATTCAAGATTCTGAATCTGGACAGGAAGATGAAAGAGACAGATAGAGGGTTTTCTCCTCTGTTTCCTAATTTATGCTCTAAAGAGAGCTCAGTTTCTAAATCTCCCTGTGGGGTGTTATCTCTTTCTGAGATTCTTTACAAAATCTACCAGTGTGTCCAGTGAGAGAATAGTGAGGTTTCTTATTCCTCAGAAAATACTGTAAGCAGTTACAGAAGGAATTTCCTGATAGCCTGCTACCCTTGAAAAGGCTGATAAAATATAGAAGTTTCCTTAATTCTTTGAGTTTTTATACACTTCTCCCAAACTTTACCCAGCAGCTATAGCTTTAATTAGCTACACCTACTTTTAAACATTTGGTTGATTTCAATATTACTCTTTCTGACAGTATTGGAAAAAGTGTATGCTTCTAAAGCTATGATTTCAAGAATTTTGAACCGTCAGGCTTGTATGTTAGTTTATTCTTGCTAATTGTGAAAGCATGATGGGCGGCGCAGTGGTGCAGCGGTTAACACTGTCACCTCACAGCAAGAGGTTCTCTGGTTTGATTCTCTGCTGGGGTGCCTTCTGTGCGGAGTTTGAATGTTCTCCCTGCGCTCGCATGGGTTTCCTCTGGGTACTTCGGTTTCCTCCCACATTCTAAACACATGCTTCTGGAGCATTTCTCCCTGGGTCTCCGCTGAAAACAGGATCTGTGGAACCTAGTCGGACTTTCCCAGTCAACAAATGTTAAATAAATAAAATAAAAAAATAAATGAGTAATTTTTTTTTTCTGCAGATTCTTCTGAAGAATAATCTTTAAGTAGTTTAGTTTCTTCCATTGTCTATGTCACTATTCATTGTATACTGTGTGTGTAACTGATTCTTATTCTGAAGCTGTGGCCATTGCTACTGTTTTGAGGAGGTTTGAATGGATGCATTCTCAAAACCTTCCAGATGTGAAAAATGTAATCGTAAATTCTGTCCTGGATAGAAATTTAGTTTTTGGTTCCAATTCACAGAGGTTATCAAAAAGTTTGATGAAGAGTAGAAGTTGTTTCAGAGAATCTCAAAAGATTTTCAGTCCTCCTTTTCCAAATTTTCTAATGAATTCTCTAGTCCTTCATCCATTTCTGACAAAAAAATAAATAAACACTGTCAACAAAATGCTGGTTAACAGGTGTTTAAGAAAAGATTGGGGGGTGTCCAAAGAGAATCCAGGACCAGCCCCAAAACCAAATTCAGTCTTAAGTCAGAATGATTGTTTAAGGACCCTTGACCCCCCGCCCCCCCCAAAAAAAATACTGGCAGTCTCTATTCCCTTCCAGAAAGTCTGAATCTCTACTTTTCTCTCTGACAACAGATAGTGTCAGATAAATAGGTTCTGAAGATTATCCAGCAGGGTTACAGATGGCAGTGGGAGGAAGTCTCTCCTGTTGAGGAGGTAACTCGTCATCCACCAGACCAGACTCTTATTTACCCCTGTTCTTCATCTGATGCTATCCGAGGGAGCGATGGCACCAGTTTCTCATTTTCAAGTTTGGAAAGGTTTTGAATCAGTGTTTTACAACCAAGAAAGAAGATGGCTTGGAGGCCAGTTCTGAATCTTTCCTTCCTAAACCTGTTTGTGAGAGTGCCCAAATTCAGAATGCTATCACTTTACAACCTGTCACTACTTCCTCCTGTCACTACTTCCTCATTTAAGATTCCTGGTAACCGTAGTTTTAAAAGATGCTTATCCTGTCCCTATTCATCCAGACTTCAGGCGTTTAAGATTCTGTATGTCTGGATCAGCTCATCAGTTCCCTGCCCTATCCTTTGGGATGTAAACTGCATCAAGTGTTCACAAAGTCTCTAGCTCTAGCTGTTTCTTATTGCAGGCTACAGGTTATCCACATTTTTCCATATTTAGAGTCTTTTTCAAAGTATCCGGAATCTCTCTCTTGGGCGAGAGATCTCGTATATAATTTGGGGTTTCTAGATAGCATTTAGAAGTCTCGTTTGACTCCTTTACGCAAAAATGTGTTCCTGGGGTGTCAGGTAAACACCTCAGTTCAGAGAGATTTTCTTCCACAGGAAAATTATATCTAGATCTTTTTCTAAGGTTTTCCACTCAGACTTTGGTCAGTGTGAGGGAATTCCTCAGGATTTTGTGTCTCATGGCTATAGTTTTTGTTCCTAGCAGCAACATCCTTTCTCTCTTTAAATTCCAGTTTTGGGGTTTGTAAGAAGAAAAATCGTTTGGAGACAGCAAATATCCCTGAAATCCAGGTCTCCCCTTCTCCCTCTTTACTGCAGAGCAGCCATTCACCACTGGCACTTTTAACTTTGCTTGAGAGCATTTTCAGGAGGGATTAAAGTTCAAGGTGCATGGAACACCAAGGAGAGATGCAAGCACGTAAATATAAAAGATGCTTGCCCTGATCAAAGCACTTGTCTCTCTGAGTCATCTTTGGTCCGGAGGACCTCTTCAAGTTCTTACAGACAATACCGCAGTCATGTGTTACATCAGCAGGTATGGGTGAACCAGGTCATACCCCTTTTGCTGTCTAGGCAAGTTAGCTCGTGCTGTAGCTTTACATCAAAGTCTCACTCTAGAGGCATCTTTTATCTTACATCCTGTCAGAGCAAAACTTTATGGCAGACAGGATGCGCAAGGCAAGGACAGATCCCCACAAATGGAAACTAGGCCAGGGGATGTTTCAAGATTTGAGCGTTCTGTACTGCATTCCTCTAGTAAGACCTATTTGAGTTCTCTGAACAATCAGATGGTAAAATTCTGCTCCAGGACTTCATGCAAGAAGGCCTGGAAGACAATTGCCTTTCCTTGAACAGAAATGTTCCTGTATGCTTTTCCACCCTTCCAACTAATATCCAGGGTACTTCTGAGGATTCAGAAGGAATCCTCAGTATCATTGTGATGAATCTGTTCTGGTCCAGACAACAGAGATTCTCCCTTCTCTTGGAAATGAGTAGGGACAACAACCACAAGCTTCCTCACAGAATGTATCTACTCACACAAGATCAGGGTGTTGGATACATCTCAGCACTAGTCAGCTTCAGCTTACTGCCTGGATGCTAGGGTCTTAATTCCCTTTATGCACATTTACTTGAATGTGTACAGCAGGTACTAATGCAGGGAAGAAAGCCTGCTACTAGAAGATCATATCTTAGCAGGTGGAAAATGTTGTTTTGTTGATGCCAACAACCTAATGAACACCCATTCAGGCCTAGCTGTAATGTGGTTTTATAATTGTATGGATTACTATCCTGTGACCTTTCTTGCTGATATGTCAAGGTTCATTTATTTGCTGTTTCTGTAGGTCTGCCCATGGATCAGTGGCTCCTCTTCTTTAAGTGCATTTTCCTGCCAAAATGTTTTGAAAGGAGTTTTGCATAGGAGGCCTCCAATAAAAACTGATGGTCCCTCCTTAGGATCTCAAGTTTGTGTTGGAAAAGCCAACACTTGCTCCATTTGAACCATTTAATCTGGCTGACCTGAGGTTCTTATCATGGAAAACAGTTTTAGTAATCGTTTTGACCCCTGTAAGAATAGTATCTGTTACAATGTCTTATGGTCAGTCAACCCTATCTCATTTTCTACAGAGATAAGGTTACTTTGAGAACTTTTTCTTTGTTTATGCCTAAAGTGGTATCTGAGTTTGCTTTAAATAAAGTGTCCATCTCCTCAATTTTTCCTCAACCTAAAAATGTGGAAAAAAGGATTCCGGTACTTTAGATGCCCACAGACAACTTGGGTACTTTCTTGACAGAACTAAATCTTTCAGATCTTCAGATCAGGTGTCCATTTCTTATGAAGGTAATATGAATGGACGACCAGTTTTAAAACAGACCATTTCCAAAATGGTTGTCAGAGGCTATTACCTTTGTTGTACTCACCACAACAAAAGTATTCCAGGCAGGGTTAAGGCCTACTCTTGTCAGAGCTTCTGGGCTTCATCTTTGGCTTTTTGGAAAGAGTTGTATTGCAGAAGTATTCTAGAACCAGAAACTTAGCCCTCATTACTGTAAGCTTGATTCCTTCTCTAGGTGTAGATCAAGCTTTGCTAGGACCATTCTCCCAGTAACTCCTGGGCCCTTCTCCTTCCACCTCCTGTAGTAAGCTAGGGTAGTCTACACATATACATAAGGCTTCTGCAGCAGTGATCAGTATGATGAACATAGTAAAAATGTGCAAGTAAACTTGAGATAACAGTAGATATTTGAATGATTACTGCTGTATTAGCTGCTGCCTCCCTTTCTCCTTCCCCCTTGTTTTTTGATGTGTTTATAAAAGGCTCTGGTCATTTACTTTTAGTTCCTAGTGTTATCATTTCAGGGCTCAGCCTACCCCTCTCTTTTGGCATGAAAGCTGTGAAGGACTTGGAACTGTACCCCCCCCCCCCCCCGTCTGCCGAACTCAAGCTGACTGCATGTGTGGAAGGTGCTGAAAAGCTTTGGAAGCTATATATAGCTTATAATTTGGAAGGATGTAAATTTTGTTTCGTGTATTTGTTTGCATTTGTATACCGGGAGGTCTACTGGGCCAGGATGACCCCATTTTCAGTAGAGGTCCGGGAAGAATAGTTCCAAAAAACAAAACATGATAAAGCTACAGAATCAAAATACAGAAATCAAGCAGTGATGCTACAGAACACTACATTACAGAATAGTTGATACAATAAAATAGATATTACTAATTATACAGATGTTAGATTTTAAGTATGCAAGCCAAACAGGAATACAATTGATGACATGGGGTAATAGCGAATGTGTGAACAATGCAGTTTTGCAGTGGAGAGGAAAAGATGCAGAGCAACAGATTAAAGCTTCTGAAAGTAAGGTATAGTCTTAAAACTACTAATAAGCTAGGGCTACTGCAGCAGAGCTCATTTGAACAGCTGCTGTTGTGGTAAGCTTACTTACACAACTGTAATATCCTCTTTTGTGGAAGAGGGCGAGCTTTTATTATGAGTCAGGATTCTTGGTATTTGCCAGCTGGTAGATTTACTGCAGTTCAGAAGACCACAGAGTAATGGAAGAATAGAGAGAGACCCCGTTGAAAAAAAAGTTGGATTCACCAAGGACTGTGAAGAGTATTATGTTGGAAGTAAAAAAATGAAGGATTTGTAAGAATTTATTTCTTGATAGCAAGCAAATATTAATGAAATAGCCAAAATAAAAACAAAAAAGTGTATTGAACTTTTGAAGTTTGTTTTGTCCACTACGTTATGTATAGCATCTCTTTATTTTTTTTTCAATTTTGTGGAACCTCACATGTGTACTAGAGTGCAGATCCAGTTTTATTTATTTTTTTACAGTTGGCTCACGTGACCGCATTGAAGACAAAAAATCATAAAGGTAATTTGTTTACATTTTTGTATTTTACTGATAGTAGTATTTGTTTGAAGTATCGTGGGTGTTAAGCTTGTAAAATGCATCTTGAAGTCTACAAGAGATTTTTTTTTCTTCTTAGCAAGAAATGCTAACTCAACAATCCGATTTTGCTTTGATTGCTATTAGCACATACATTTTAGTCTGCATAGTCAAAATGAAACAAGCAAATTATAGGTCTTGTGGCAGTATATGGCGTGAAGATAAGGCAGAACTGTGTTATTAAAACAGAAGAATTAAAGCTGACATTACAATTTCCAGTCTTCAGAAATGACTGGAAAGAAAGTAAAAATCTTAGTAAAACATTTTATTTTTAACAAATGCATAGCTGCTAATAGTGATGTATATGTATTTGCATCCATTTTTTTTTTTTTTTTTTTTTTTTTTTTTTTGGTGTCATTACACAAACACTGAGCATACTTCTTCAGTAAAAGTACGTATTGCATCATAAATTGTACAGGTTCATTCACCAGCACTTAAGCAGCATTAATCCATTCTAGAAAAAAATAGGATGTTATGTAGTCCAATCTCGCCTACATTCTTACCCGTGGGTTCGGAGCCGAATATCGGCTCCGATTCAGCCAAACTTTTCTAGCTCGAAGTCTTCTATTGGCTGGGCTAAGCAGGTATCCCATACTGCACTGCTCCATATCCCCAGATCTCATTTGCCGCTCGTGTAGCTCGGACGTGATGTTCATCGTGTTTCACTGTTGCAGTCATTACTCTTGGGTTATCCTGCTGGCAGGCTACCCTCAGTCAGCGAGAATTCCAAAGTCTAGGTCCGGCGTCAGTTGCTGTCGCCTCTTCCCTGACATCAGTGCGCCTGGGGTATAAAAGATGCAGCCGACGCCATTTACTCCAGTCTTTCTTGCCGCGCGGTGCCCGAAACAAAAGCAGTTTGCAAGTGCCGGTCGGCCGACTCCTGAGATTTTCAAATACAAATTTCAGAACCGAAGTCTTCATTAAAGCTAAGTACCCCGTTGGGGAAACTTTTTTCTTGCTCCAGACCGATGTCAGAAAAAGTTAACAATTGTATTTCTTGTGAGAAGCAAATACCTCACAAGGATTTTCACTCTTACTGTATTCCTTGCCTAGGCCCTGATCACAACATAGCTAGCTGTCAGTTTTGTGTTAGATTTAACCAATGCACTATCAAGTGTCAGTTTGATTTTGCTTTTCATTACTTTGGCCGTAGATTCAATTATATTATGCCGTCGGACCAGCCGACAACCGGAGTTTACAAAAAACGCAGGAACAAGGAAAAGGATAGGCATCCAAAGTCCAAAACCGACGACAAGGCCTCTTCTAGGCCAGTCGCCGGTTTGCCAGTTCTCAGTGAGGCACTTTTGCAGCCCCTGGCGCCCGCTACCTCAGAGCCACAGGCCGCTGCCAACTCTCACGTGGAGCTGAAAGGGCCTCTGGATAGTCAAGGTATTGGACACTCGGAAATCATTCCCTCAGATGGGTCCGGAGCCGCTGAGCAGGCATCTGCTTCTGAGGGTGTCTTCAGACCTACACAACTATATATTAAGCCATCCTCATCTTCAAAGACAAAGACTAAAGCAGCTCTAAAGACAAAGAAACAAGTACAGCATTCTCCTACTCAAACCTTCATGCCTAAAAAACAGATGCTCAAAATGGCGGAAGACCTAATTACTTTGATCAGGGGCTCCCATCCCCCTCCTGATAAGAGGCCTAGGCAAGAGACAGAGTATGATTCTTCTGATCAGTTTCTATTTCCTCTGATTCCTCTTCCGTACAGGATTACTAGATGCTTCTCTATGAGGATTCTGATGCTGAAGAATCCATTCCTTCAGCCTCTCCTCCTGAGGATTATTCTTTTGGGGAAACCCTGCATACTATGAGGGAGCATTTCCACTGGGAGAGCCAAGATTACTCTGAATCTAAGAAAAGGCTCAGGGACTTTCTGATACTTTCTCAGCACAGACCCCTTGCTATTCCACCTGTTCTAGACATTGTAGATGATGTTTTTTCAGAGTCCGGACTGTCCCCTGACTCTTTATCCCCTGCACCTGCTAAGCCAGACAGATACTACAGGGTCCCAGATTCTCATAAATTCCTATACAAAAACCCCGCTGCTTACCCAGAAACTATATCTCAGGGTCCTAGAGGGGTCAAAGCTTCCACTGCAAAAAACCCTGTCCCCTCTGATAGGGATTCTAGGGCTCTAGACAGATGGGGGATAAAAGTCTACACTTCTGCTACCCTGGCTGTGAGGGCTTTAAATTGTCAGTTTCATATGCTTAAATATCAGCAATATTTAATGTCTCTGCTTAAACAGAAATTGTTGACAAATACTGAATGTTCAGAGAACAAGGAATTGCAGGATTTATTGCATGCAGCTGAAGAAGTGGGAAAGCATACTTTGCAATGTGGTTATGATTCACTGAAGGCCTCTTGCAGGGCCGCTGTTACAGGTTCTGGTATTAGAAGGCATGCTTGGTTAAAGGAACAGAATCTGCCTGATCATGTTAAAGCAAAATTATTAGATGCACCATTACAACATGATACTTTGTTTGGGACTAAAGCAGAAGAGGTGTTGAAAAAAATGGAGGATAAAGCTAAATCCATGCAGACAGTCAAGGATTTCTTACAGGTACAGCCACCCAGGTTTAGCAGAAACTGGCCTTCTAAAAACTGGTCCTTTCCAGTGTCAGACAGACCTCAAAGAGGCAGGCACAGGCGTCCCAGAGGCAGATCTCAGCCCCAAGGCTCATACAGGCCTAAACAATGGGGTGCTCCTACCTCCAAAAGTGGAGAAGACAAATCACAACCTTGCAGGAAACAGTCCCAATGACTTTCCTCTACCAGATCCAAGCACTTTTCTTTTGGCATCCCCTTTAGGGGGAAAACTAGCACTTTTTTCATCAAATTGGCAAACGGTTACCCAAGGCAAATGGGTCCTGAACATAGTGTCCCAAGGCTACAGGTTCCATTTTCACACTCTACCAAGGTCAAAGGGTATGCCAAACCTGCCACACAATCAACGGGCAGAGGCACAAAAACAAATTACAGCCCTCATGGTCATGAGGGCCATTCAGCAAGTACCACAACAAGAGCAGGGGCAAGGATTTTACTCCAGACTATTCCTAGTACCCAGAAAGGACAAAATCTGGAGACCAATACTGGACCTGTCTATACTAAATACGTTTCTGGAAGTTCCAAAATTCAAGATGTTGACTCTACAGCAGCTACTGCCCATGCTGGGCAAAAAGGCTTGGCTCGTAACTTTGGACCTAAAAGAGGCATAACTGCATGTCCCAATCAGACAATCTTGCAGAAGATACCTCAGATTCATAGCTGGCTCAGTGCATTACCAATTCTCTGCACTGCCCTTTGTCTTATCTACTGCGCCCAGGGTCTTCACAAAATGCCTGGCACCAGTAATTGCTTTTTGCAGACAAAAAGGAATTCAAATATATCCCTACTTGGATGACTGCCTAATTCAAGCAGAGAACAAAGACACTCTTCTAAAGCATCTGGCGTTTGTAAAAAGATTACTAATTGGCCTGGGGTACACAGTAAATGAAAAGAAATCAAAACTAGTGCCCTCTCAAGAGATAATATTCCTGGGTGCAAGCTTAAATACAACTGCCCAGATGGCTTATCTCACGCCAGGCAAGCAAAAGCAACTGATTACTTATTGCAGGAAATTGGCAACAAAAACCCACTTATCTGCAAGGAAATTCCTGCAGGTCTTGAGTATTTGTTTAAGAGTCCTAGGGCGGACCCAGAAACTGTTTCTCAGGGGCCTAAAGGTGTTAAGGCTTCTGGCAATAAAATCCCCACTGGATAAGAGGCAGGGCAGGGCAAGGTGGGGGCATGCCTGGTTGAGGGATCAGAATTTAGCTGAGCATGTTAAGACAAGGATTTTTGATGCTCCTTACACAGTGATGTGTGGGATGGCCTGTGGAAGCAGTTTTAAAGAAAAGAAAATGGAGACAAAAGCTAAGTCTATGCAAACTGTTAATTTTTTTGGGTGCAGCCAATCCGGGTAGAAGAGAAATTGGCTCCTGCTAAGGGGTGGTTTATGATTCCCAGTCTATTTTTAGGCCTAGAACAGGAGTTCACCTGCTCAGACTTCTGGTGAGGGCAGGGGTCAGTCCTCGTAAACAGACCCCAATGATTCAGCCCCTTCAGCCAGTAGATTCTCATCTCGTCTGGCAGGTGGAGGAAGACTGTCTCAAAAGTCTCTTTTCATAGAAATTGGGATTTAATTACTCAAGACAAATGGGTGTTGGACCACTTTCACTACAGATTACAATGCCCCCCAGTGATAGCTTACCAGGCTCTTCAAGGAATCATCTATCCCCCTTGGACTCGACTGCCTGATTCTGGCTCAAGAAAAAAGAAGACCTCTACAGCATCTTGAATATGTTGTTATAGTAAGATGCCTTTTAACCCCGACAAACAAAAAGAGTCTATCACTTTACTTCCATCACTATCTCATCAGTCCCTGTGACTGCAAGGGACAGTCCTTCAAGCATTAGGTTCATGGCATCTTGTATTCTGATGCCAATCCCAATGCCAAACTGCATATGGGAAGCTACAATGGTATCTCAAAAATGGACACAGCACTGCCAGGCCAGATTTGGGACACTGTCTGGGGCTTAATATCTTGCCTTCAAAAAAGAATTTTTGCTGGGGGAATCACACCTAATGCCTCGACACCTGGACTCTCTGTGACCCGTCCAGAAGTAGTCAGATTTTGCACAGATGCCCCTTGGACTGCTTGGGGATCTAATTCAAAAGTGGAAGAAGAGTGGCCTGCCAGACTACAGCAGAGATGTTAGCAGTCCAGTTTGCATTAATGGCTTTCAAGGAGTTTACTTCTTCCAGGCAGGGTGTTGATCTAACAGACAACACAACTGTCATGTGGTACATCAACAAGCAAGGGGGAACACATTCATTCTTATCCTGCAGGCAAGCAATTTTTTTTTTTATGGGATGCTTAAGCTTGCAAACTTACTCTTCAGGGCAAGGTTTCTTTCTGCCAGGACAGAACTCCTTAGCAGATGTGTTGCAGACAAAAATCAGATCCCCCCCATGGTGGAAACTGGGATCTTCATGTATTTCAGAAATTGACAGTGTCATGGAACTCAGACAAATTTGAGATTTCTGAGCCTAATTTGAGTGTGTGGCTCTTCAATATCTTACTGAGTTATGGACAAAGGTTTTTGTCCTTCTCTTCCATTAAGATTCATGCTGCAGCAATTTCACTATGATATGATTCCACCATTGTTTTAGCAGCATCGCATCTTTGTTCAAGCAGTTTCTTAAAGAATATAAGACCCCCCATCCCCCCTCAGGAGCCCCGTTTGGGATCTCAATTTTTTGTTTGTGTTGGAAAAACTTACTCTACTTTTTTGAGCCCGGCTACTGCTGAATAATTGAAATGTGTCATGAGGAACTGCTTTGTTGTGGCTATTACTTCTGCAAGAAGGGTGTCTGAGTTGCAGCAGGCCCTGCAGTAGAGCCCTTTTTTTTTGATTTTCCATAAGGATAGGGTATCATTACTAATTAATCCTTCCTTTTATGGTTAAGGTGGTTTCTAGTGTTTAAACCAAACTATTCATTCATCAGCCTACTTTTTAGCCACCCCCCCAAAAAAGGGGGGAAAAGATTTTTTTAGATGTACACAGGCTTCTAAGGGGTGGCAACTAAGGATATTTTGGAAGCAGCTACTTTGAGTTCAGTGCATACCTTCTAAGCATTATCACCTTCCTATCTACCTAAGTCTGGCTAAGTCTTGCCACAGCTGTTTTGCAAGGCATGTTGTCAGCCCTGCTAGTTTTGTACCTACCATAAATGTAGATGTTCGGAGATCCCATTTTTATATATTCTTGTATATATTGTACATATTTTGGTGCAGGTATTTTTTGGGCCTTTTTTTTTTTCTGTCTTGACATCTGGGGGGAAAAAAGTTTCATGGCATCCTGCATTCTACTAATTCCATATGCCAGACTGCATATGAGGAAACTACAATGGTATCTAAAAAGTGTTTGGACTCAGCATTGCCACAGCTTGGAGACAGTAATTGCACTCATTCCCTGCCTACAACAGGAGTTTCGATGGTGGGCAGAAGCCTGTCACCACAACAAGGGTCTGCCATTCAGTTTACCCACAGCCAGACAGACACTGACAACGGATGCATCAGATTATGCCTGGGGGGCCCATTTAGCAGGAAAATATATTCAGGGCACATGGCCTGCAAACCAGATGCATCTTCACATCAGTCAAAAAGAGATGCTAGCTGTTCAAAATGCCCTGACAACTTTCAAGGACCTGCTTCACCAAGGACAGTTACTGATAAAGACAGACAACACTACGGTCATGTGGTACATAAACAAGCAGGGAGGTACACATTCCTACCCCCTCTGCAGACAAGCAATGACCTTATGGGACACAGCATTGGCTCTTCAAATTCACCTGCAAGCACAATTCCTGCCAGGAAAAACAAATACTCTGGCAGACGAACTAAGCAGAAACCTCATGGATCCCCACAAATGGAAACTGGATCCACAAGTTTTCAGCATGATAATAAGGAAATGGGGATGCCCAGACATAGATCTACTTGCCTCTCCTCACAACTGCCAATTGCAGAGATTTTGCACAAGGATTTATCACAAACAAGCATGGAAAGTGGACGCTCTATCATTCAGCTGGAAAAATCTAACAGTATATGCTTTTCCCCCACTGCCTCTCCTTCCCAGAGTACTCCTAAAGGTCAGACAAGAGAAGCCAAAAATTATTCTGATTGCACCAGACTGGCCATGCCAGCACTGGTTCCCAATCCTAAAGAGCTTGTCTCAAGGTCCCGCATGGATTTTACCTCAAACTTCTCACTTGCTGACCCAACAAAACAATCAGATCCTGCACAGCCAACTCAGGACCTTAAATCTGGCAGCAAGGCGGATAATGTAGCCATTCTGAACACTCCTCTTTCAAAAGCTGTTATGGATGTCATCTTGGAGGCCAGGAGGCCCAGTACCAGAAAGTCTTATGCAGAAAAATGGAAGAGATTCTGTGCTTGGAACCAGGAACAAGGCATTGACACGTGTATACCAAATATCTCTCAGATTTTACAATACCTAACTGAGATGCTGAACAAAGGCCTTTCTTTCTCGTCAATTAAGATTCACGCCTCTGCCATTTCAGCCCATTACAATACGGAAGGCACTGTCCGGTTCGACTCTCAGCTAGAGCGTCTTCTGCGTGGAGACATGCGTGAATCGGCGTACCTTCGTTGAAGGTTGTGCATTAGGGCTGGCAACTCAGCACGTAAAAATCAACTGCCAATCATTAGCGGACTGGAGTTCCGCTGTGGCGACCCCTAACCGGGAAAAGCCGAAAGACACAACAACAACAACAATACGGAACCACCTATTTTTTCACATCCTTCAATAAGGCAGTACCTCAGAGGGGCCAAAAACATTAGGCCTCCAAGGAGAGCTCCAATTCTGGCCTGGGACCTCATTTATGTTTTGGAAAAACTCACACTGCCTCCTTTCGAGCCAGCATCAACAGCAGATATAAAATTCTTATCCTGGAAAACAGCTCTGCTCCTAGCTATAACCTCGTAATCACAACAATGAGACTGGAAATAGTCTCTGCTAGGTTAGCAACCAAAGCGTGAATGGACTCGGAACAAGGAATAGAAAAACACAATTTATTGAAGTACTCTGTACAACGTGGTAAGCGCTTTCATCTGCAAAGCAGACTTCTTCAGACCACTAAACATCAAAATAAAGAACATATTTAAAAACATTTTGGCGCCAGAATTCATTGATAATTGAATAATCACTTCCTATTTAAAGTGCCAATGCAAGTAATATTTAAACACCATAATAAAATACTTTTCTTCCGATAATTAAAAATTTTTATACACAATAAAAATACAATAATTAATAATAACATTAAATACCAAAATTGTAATAAATGAATTGACTGTACTAATATATAAAAACTGTAAAATGTAAAATCTGTAAAATGTACATAATATATTTGATGTATACATAATGTATTAGCTATAAATACAACTCTGCCTGGAAAAATACTGAAAATCAAACTGCACTGAATAAATACTGCTCAAAGTGAGAATAATAATGTCATACACAATCGTATGTATATAAAATTTGATGTAAACACTTACAAAATAGTGTGACTAAGAAATTAAATATTTTGCTAACTTTCCATATCACACAAACTACAAGTAATATTATATCTATTCAAAATTGATATCAGTACATCTTATAATAACTGCAAAAAAGGTTTAATAGAAATGAATTCTATAACTTCTGCAAGGCGAGTCTCGGAGTTACAGGTACTCATGGCTGTGGAATCTTGCATCGTCTTTCATCCAGACAGGGTTTCTTTGAGGACAAACCCTACATTTATGCCTAAGATGGTGTCCAATGTGGCCCTCAACCAAGCCATTCACTTGCCTACCTTTTATCCAAACCCACAGAACAAGGGTGAGAAAATTCTCCATTCATTGGACATACGTAGGCAACTACGCTTCTACTTGGACAGAACTAAAGCTTTCAGAAAGACTGAGCAACTTTTAGTGTCTTATGTTGCTGGATCACAAGGAAAGGCTATCTCAAAACAGGCTATTTCAAAATGGATAGGCCACTGCATCTGTTTCTGCTATTTCCAACATGGCAAATCAGTGCCTAAGGGCATTAGGCCTCATTCCACCAAAGCAGCAGCCACTTCAGCAGCCTTCCTCAGAGGAGTACCAACCAAAGATATCTTAGAGGCTGCAACTTGGAGCTCAGTACACACCTTCACAAAGCACTACCACGTACCTCTTTACTTTAAGTCCAGAGCAGGCTTTGCCACTGCAGTTCTGCAGGGCCTCATAGCCTCTCCTAATGCTATTTAGCCCAGCCACCCTACCTCAGCTTTGGGATTCTACCCAAGAGTAATGACTGCAACAGTAAAACACGATGAACATAGTACAGTTGTGTACCTACCATAAATGTAGATGTTAGAGTGTATTCACTGTTGCAGTCCAGGTTACCCACCCTCCATCCCCCTTGTCTTTGCTGGGACTTATCTACACTTCTCTATCCTATACAACCTTTTTGGTTTATCTGCTTGTAGATGAAGGAAATCTTATTTTTGTGCATGCATTTTTTTATTGGCATATTTTTCAGTCTACCATTTTAGGGCACCTGACATCTGGGGCAAGAAAAACTGAAGAATATGGCGTCGGCTGCATCTTTTATACCCCTGGCGCACTGACGTCAGGTAAGAGGCAACGGCAACCGACGCCGGACCTAGACTTTGGAATTCTGGCCGACTGAGGGTAGCCTGCCAGCAGGATAACCCAAGAGAAATGACTGCAACAGTGAATGGACTCGAACATCTACATTTATGGTAGGTACACAACTGTACTGTCTCGCTCTTGGCTGTGGCTAAGTACCCTTTTTTCTTGTTATTCTGAGAAAACTTGTTACAAACAAAAAGCTATTTTAATAGCTATTTCTATTTGGTGTTGTGTTGGTATTTCTGTAGTATGATTGTGGTTTGTGGTATCCCACTAGCTGTTCTATCAGGCTAGGCCCATTTCAGTTAGAGGACCTAGTCCTCCCCTCTTGTCCTGTGTTTCGCTTCTAAAACCGTTTGAGTTAGAGGTTTAAGTGTCTGTTTCCCTTCTGTGTACGTGGTCAAAAAAAAAAATGTTTTAGTTAGAGGTTTTTGGCCCTAGTCGTCTGTGTGTGTCCCTTCTGAGTATTGTGTGTGCTGTGTGTGTAAAAACTTGTTCCCACGCTTAGTGGTGTTTTACGTGTCTGTGTCATTTTTCCTGTCAGACAGTGACTTGTTCATTGTTGTGGTTACTTGTTTAAAATATGTCCAAAGATTCCAAGGAGCACAAACCTTCGGGTTTTAAAAAGTGCTCTAAGTGTTGTTACAAGATGTCCATCACCGATGGACATTCTGTTTGCATTTATTGCCTGGGAGCAATCCATCTGCAGGAGTCCTGCAGCTTCTGCCATGCTTTTAGTCCCAGGGTGCTCCAAGAAAGAAAGAATAAGCTAATTCTAAAGGGAATCTTGAAACCCTCGTTCGAAGTGGCCATGGATTCTGCTTCCAGTTCTAAATCAAAATCCTCAAAGACAAAAAAGAGATCTCCAGCTCCTTCAGTTTCCTCGGAGCCACCTGAGTAAGTCACAAGACTTGCTTCGTCTTCCTCGGCTCCACTGTCCTCTGGGCTGCAGGAAGTGTCGGTGTTGATGGAACCGGTGTCAGCTCCAATTATATTGGAACCTCTTCGGAGCCGATCGCCCAGTCTTAGACCAGTGTCACCTGAGAGGAGTTCTTGATATCCCTCCCTGTCCTCCAAATCCTCCAGGACTCTTTCAGATGTGGATGTCAATAGGGTGGTGCAGAGCCTCCTCCAGTCACCGGTTTTGGCAAAATTGTTTTCGGCTCTGTCCCGGTCGGCTCCAGAGCCCATCCCGATACCTTCTTTGATCATTCCTCCTCCGAGCACATCTCTGTCTTTGGAGCCAGAATGTTCCACTCCATATGATGTTCCTAGGTCGGTTCTGATGGCCCCTCTGGGCCTATCGGTATAGACTTCGGCTCCGACCCCATCGGCGCCGTCCATGGGGTTCGGGACTCGGGATTCTTCAGTCAGGCCCAAGGGGGACACCTCGGGACACATTTCGGTTCCTATTCTCCCACTCGGTGCCTCGGCTCGAGGAACTCCGACTCCTGTCATGGTCTCGGAGGCTGGCCGGTCCTCGGACTCGGGGGGGGGGGGCTGCCATGGAGGCCATGTGGACTGCGCTGGCCAGATCGTCAGCTACATCATGCGGGTCGGTCATTCTGTCCCCTACCACTCCGATGAGTGCCTCTGATCACCACCTATCTGTACACAGCGGAGCCCCAAGGCTTAGGGATACCCCCACGAGTGGTCCCCAAGTTTCTGAGGGCCCTTCAGAGTTCTTGCCTGAGGAGCCCCCTAGAAAGAAAACGTGCAAGAGGAAGCACATAGACTCCCAGGATGAGTCTCTCACCTCAGATACTGACCTTGAGGAATCGGAGGGGTCCCCAAAGTCATCCTCTGATGATGTTTCTTTCTCCGACATCCTGGAGGTATTGAAACAAAGAGGTGACTGGCCATCCAAAGCCCCTTCCGAGGAGGAGTCGGTCTTCCTGAAGGCCTTTGGTGCTCAGCCTCCGCCTCCTGGGTGTCCCCACCCTTCGACATGTTCCTGGATTTAATTTGTCGGAGGGTGTGGGAGAACTCTGATTCTGTGGAACCCGTACCCAGGAGACCCAATAAATTTCTTTCTGCTCCCCTGTGTAAGGAGTTTTTCTCCAAAGGAGTCCCTGTGGATGCATGGTGGTGGCGGCGGCGGCCACTCAGAAGGAAGTAGCAGAGACTTCTTCTTCTGTCCATCCTCCTAACAAGGAGTCTAGGACCATGGACCGGTACGGGAAGCATACCCTCTCTTCAGCAACCTTTACCTTACGGTCGCTGAACTACCTATCTCATTTTACTCTGCTCCAGAGAGATCTCCTCAAGTAGTTAGGAGATACTCTTGCAGGTAACGTGCCTGAGGGGGTGGTCCAGACGGTTAACTCCTAGGTGTCTACCCTCAATTCCATCGTTAACTCCTCCATGCGGCTCATTTCATATGCAGCCGAGGGAGCGAGTAGGGCAGCAAGCTCAGGAGTTGCCCTTGGAAGGCAAGCCTGGCTGCGCCTTTGTCATTTCGCAGAGGCCTTCAAGTCTTCTTTCACTGATGGTTCTTCTTTGTTCGGAACCAAAATGAAAGACACCCTCACCAGGTGCAAGCAAGAGGGAAAGACCCTGTCTGCTGTAGGGGTCCGTTTTTCCCTTCCCTCTAGACCTTACCCCAAGGCCCAGCGGGGTTGGAAGATGTGGTTCAAAAAATCACAGAGGTTTTTTCCTGGTGCACAAGGTGAGTCCCCCTCCAGAGGCAGAGGAGGGGGGAGGTTATTCAGGGAGATGCCGCCCTAGAGGCAGAGGGTGCCCCCGCAATTCAGGAGACCGCGATTACTTTTGCGGCTCTCCCTACCATTGTTCCTGATGGGATGCCCGACTGTGCTTTTCTGGAGCCAGTCGGGGGTCGAATATCGTTATACCCGGAAGCCTGGCAAAGCATCACCCAGGACCGATGGGTATTACGAATAATTTCCGGAGATTATGTCATCCCCTTTTCGTCAGACCCTCCTCCAGTCAGAAAAATCCCGGGCGTTCCACCCAGTCAAAGGGATCACGCAGCTTCAGAGGTTTCAAAGCTGCTTGGAAAGGGAGCCATCCAGCATGTCCCCTCAGACCAGATCAGATTAGGGACATACTCAAGATTCTTTTTGGTGCCGAAAAGAACAGGGGACCTGAGACCCATATTAGATCTCAGCCAACTGAACAACTATGGACAAAAGTCCAAGTTCCGTATGGTCACACTACAATCGATTCTCCCATTGTCGGGAGAAGAAGTATGGATGTGCTCCATCAACCTCAAGGATGCTTACTACCATGTCAAAATGGACAGGGCATCCAGGAGTCACCTACGCTTCCGGCTGGTAGCCAGTCATTTCCAGTTTTGAGCCCTGCCCTTTGGTCTCACCACAGCCCCCAGGGTGTTCACCAAGTGTATGGCGGTGGTGACAGCTCACTTGAGATGTCAAGGATTCCAAGTGTTTCCGTATCTGGACGACTGGTTCCTTACCGCCCCCACCAGGCATCTACTAATCCAAACCAGGGACGCTACCATCACTCGCTGTCAACAGTTGGGCATAACACTAAACTGGGAAAAATCTGCCTTGTTGCCCTCACAGCATGTCATTTTTATAGGTGCAGAATTAGACACAGTTCAAATGCAAGCCTTTCTACCGCAGGAAAGAATCGGAGTCTTACAGCAACAGGTGCTACCCCTGAGGAAAGCGAAGGCAAGATGGGTTCTTCAACTCCTGGGGACTACGGCAGCAGCAATTATGTTGGTCCCTCTAGCGAGATTACACATGAGGCTCTTTCAATGGCTCCTCTTTGCTCAGTGGTCTCTCCAAAATCTTCCACTTTCCCACCCTATTTTGCTCACGGACAGATGCAAACAGGATCTCAGTTGGTGGCTTTGCACCAACAATCTGGACAGGGGAAAACCCTTCGTTCCACCAACCCCGGTTGCCCCAGTGACCACGAACGCCTCCCAGATTGGGGGGAGGGCATTATCTCGGCAGGACAGTCCAAGGCACGTGGCAAGATCACGAGATACATCTGCATATCAACGTCCTAGAGATGAGAGCGGTGCTACTTGCGTTGCAGGCCCTTCAGAGCTTTCTACCTCTAGGGACTATTGCAATACACTTGGACAACATGTCAGTGGTGTGGTATCTGAACAAGCAGGGGGAACCAGATCATACCCCCTGTGCAGAGAGGCCATGCGAGTGTGGCAGTGGGCAGTATCTTCCCAACGGTTTCTGGTGGCAACGCACATTCCGGGGAAGTCCAACGTGTTAGCGGACAGGCTAAGCAGAGCTATTCTGATGCCTTACGAGTGGTCCCTGAATCGTCTAGTTGCAGAACACATTTTCAGCAGATGGGGTCAGCCTTGCTGCAACCTTTTTGCCAGCCCCCTCAATGCCAAATGCAGCAGCTACTTCACGCTGATCCCCCCGCAGGGGGAGTCACCCAGGGACGGTCTAGTTCACGATTGGCCCTCCTGTCTGCTTTATGCTTTTCCTCCATTTCCCTTGCTATCAAAAGTGATTCAGAAAGTGCAATCATTGGGAAGCAGAATGATTCTAATTGCTCCACACTGGCCTCGTCAAGTCTGGTTCCCCTTTCTCCACCCCTACATTGTGGACACACCTTGGATTTTGGACCCACAACCAGCTTTACTGACACACGTTGGGACAGTTCCACCCCTCTCTGCGGACCCTCCAGTTGACAGCCTGGCTGCTCCACTTCCGTCATTAGTTAGGCTTCATCACTTTTCACCTGAGGTAGTTCATATTTTATCTTCCTCTCATAAGCCCTCTACTAGGAAGATTTATTCTACCAAATGGAAGAGGTTTTCTATTTGGGCTCATACCCGAGGAATTGACCCTTACACAGCCCCATTTGCTTCAGTCTTGGAGTTTTTGTCTATGCTTTTCCATCAGGGCTCATTGTCAGCTACCATTATAGTTAGATTGGCAGCGATTTCTAACTTTCATGTTGCTAATGAGCCCAGTCTGATTGCTCACAGACTCTGTAAGGCTTTCCTGAAGGGCACTTTGTTACTCCGTCCTCTGGTCTCAGAACCTATCATGCCCTGGGTTCTAAATTTTGTCCTGCAAGCCCTTACTTCACCACCCTTCCAGCCTGCAGCTCCCTGCGACTTAAAATTCTTGACCCGGAAAAGTGACTTTTTATTAGCCATCACATCAGCCAGGTGAGTTTCAGAAATTCAAGCTCTTTCTATCAAACCTCCATACTTGATCTTTCATAAGGACAGGGTTTCTCTTGGACCAAACCCTTTCTTTCTTCCTAAAGTGGCGTCCATATCTAATCTTAATCAATCTGTTGAGTTGCCAGTATTTTTCCCCTTTTTTCAAACAAGGCAGAATTTAAATTTCATCAATTGGATGTACACAGACAGTTACGTTTCTATCTGCACCAAACTAAAGATCTCCAAAAATCTGATCAACTGTTTGTCTCCTTTTCAGAAAACAAAATTGGGTCCCCTGTCTCCAAAATCACCTTATCCAGATGGATATCCCGTTGCATCTCTTTCGCTTATTCCGCAGGAGGTAAAGACCTGCCGTTTCCGGTCAAGGCTCACTCTACTCGGGCTGTATCTACATCTACAGCCTATCAAGCCAGATTGTCTATGGATGAAATTTGTGCGGCAGCTACTTGGGCTTCTCCTCACACATTTGTTACTCGTTACAAGTTGGACTTGGTATCTAGGGGCAGGTCTTCCTTTGGTTCCACAGTACTCAGGAGTATCTTCCTATGAGCCTTCCAGGATGTAGGTGCTAGGGACGCTGTCCCACGGGTAAGAATGTAGGCGAGATTGGACTACATAACATCAAGAAGTTATGTACTCACCATAACGTTCGATGTATGTAGTCCATCTCGCCTCACATTCTTACTTACCCTCCCGCCTTCCCCCTTCCTGGAGGATCTGGCGGTTAGGTCTGATTAACAGAGTTCCCTTCACTTTTAGCTTATTCTTCTTTAACTGGATGTTGTTATGCATGGGGTATGAATAAGCGTTCGCAGCAAACTAGATCTGGGGATATGGAGCAGTGCAGCATGGGATACCTGCTTAGCCCAGCCAATAGAAGACTTCGAGCTCGAACAGTTTGGCCGAGTCAGAGCCGATATTCGGCTCCAAACCCACGGGTAAGAATGTGAGGCGAGATGGACTGCATACATTGAATGTTATGGTGAGTACATAACTTCTTGTTATATTACATGATAGGAATAGTCCTCTAATTCTGGTTCCATATACAGCTGGTCACATATTTCTGAATAATAATCCTTTCTAGGAAAAATCTGCCATGCTAAGGTCTGGCTTATTTCTGTTAGAATAACAGTTTAATGTATAGGTACATTAACAAAATCTGTCTTGCTGAAGCTGTTTCTTTGAGTTTTTAGAAACTATAATTTGAAGATATCTAGTGTGTATATGCTGTAATACAGCAGTAAATAAAAGTACTTCCGCCATTTATTAAGAAAAAAAGTAATTGATTTTCAAGGACCTAAAAGTTGACAACTTGGAGATTTGCATGTCACGCTCTGCCAGTTCTCTGCCTTACTTTGTCATCAGTACAGCTTAGGTAGCCACTGTTCATCTTACTATCGTATCTTTTGTTGATATTGTAGGCTGAAACAAAAATCATTCTTGTTTTTCTAATTTATTTTATTATAATTTTTCTAGTGTCCATAAGTACATTTCTTATCCCTAAAACCTTTAATTGCCTGTCAGTGTAATTGTAGAACATCCTTTTCATTTTTAAATGCTGTTTTTGTGTGTGTTTTTCTTTTCTGAAAATGGAATGAAGTTGTGATCTTTGTTGAGAGTTATTGCAACAGTAAATCATAATATTTGATGTGTTTTAAGCACCTTGCGTTTTTAGTTCCTGGCTAGAAATTTTACCAGGTGTCTCTCAGTCCCTACGAAGACAAACTCTAGCCTTGTGCCAGCATTCTTTCTAACACTGGCTAGTATGTGAGGCAAGCATAAAAAATCATTATTGCTAGGATATTTCCTGAATTCTGTTTACAATGTTGAGTTCTTCGGATCTTGTTTTAATGACAAGTAATTGTGTGTGCATTGTCTCACTCTGTACAGCTGTTATTTTTTTCATTTGAGTTTTATAAGCAGATCATCATGAAAATGTTTTCTTGAGTTCACCAGTAAACCTAAGAGCATTAGCAGCCAGATTCCAGGAATATACATCCAGCCAAGTGCTGTTTAAGGTCAGACACCAAGTACAGAATTAATTAGTGAGCCCATGGCTTATATTAGAAACCTTTAGGGATTATTATGTTGTGCTGTTCACCGCAGAAGTAAACACTTGTAAAGCAACATAGCAAGTCAGTATTTATTTGGATTGGGTTGTTTTCCCCCAAACTGTCATGAAAGGAAACGTATTGAGAAGTTAATTGCTCCAGTCCAGATGGACAAATAAGTGAATTAACTAGGGCTAAAGCAGAATAATCGTGTGAAACAGTTTTTTCCATTAGAATGTAGAAGAAATGGGAAGGTAAATTTATTAAGGAGTTTTTAGACCCATCTAATAGCAGGGATTTTTCTCCAAACGTAATTGGAAGACAACAAAGATGTCCGTAATATTTAAAACCAGCAGACCTTACAACATCATGCCACATTATTTAGGCTCTGTCATAAACACGGATTGTTCATGATATTTGTGGTGTGCAGAATTTGCCTTGTTTATTGCATTTAACAGATGCTGATCTGTCTGGATTTATTTAAAGTAGACAAACATTTGATAATATAAAAACCTTTTTATTGATCATAAAAGCTACTAGAGAGGACAGACAGCTGGTAGTTATGATTTTTGATGCTGATAAAAACATTTGACTGAATTTATTTGCATGTTTAAGGTAGAGAAATTTGGCTTTCCTGGAACATGTATATGCTTAGTAATATTTAAATGGATGCCACAACCAAGGTAAAACAAGGGAATAAACTCTGGTAACCTCTAGGAGTTAAGGGAGGCATGCAACAGTGGTATCCTTTAGTCTCCCATTTGGTTTGCGCTGGCGAGAGCAGTAAAAGGACATGGAAAGTTTCTGGAAATTGATAGGCTTTAAAGTCAATTTTGTAAAAAAACTCTGCCAGTTAAAATTATGTAGCATCTCCAGCAATGTTCCAAGGTTATCCATTTCTGAGGAATAATTATGCCATGCAGTACTTGGAAGTGTCTTTAGCACCCAATGGCAGAGAAATCTTAGAGAAAATGCAATTCTGCTAGAAAATATGACTATTATGGGTTATGGGCTGCATTCGTTTGGAGCATACACGGACAAGACAGAATTATTTGCCACAAGTCTCACGTCTCACAAGCATTCCTGGTCTGTCCTCTCCTTGGCTCTAGTAAGAAATTAAGCAAGCAGGCATAGGATTTTCTTTGGCCAAATTCTTGTCAAATGTACAGGCTTAGTTTGCTTGCAACTGTGGCTAGCATTAGAGTTCACTTCTCCCTGGGCCTTCGCTGAAAATGTGCTTTGTCCCAGTCAAACTTTCCCAGTAGACAGTTGTTAAATAAAGAAGGGTAGTGTTGCACAAACCCATGTGTGGGTGTGTAAATCTCTGCTGTTGCTTGTTTATTTTTATTAATTTTGTACCCTGTAAGTACTTGAAACTACTTTGGTATATTAAAGTCTCTAGATGGCCTTGTTCGGGTTTTTTTTAGGTACAGTAATACGTTATTAACAAACTGAAACCATTTCTCTTGATTTCCATACTAGTAACTTTGAATTTGACAGATTATTTATTTTGCTTTACACTTGGAGAACCTGGCTAAAAGAGGTGGAGGGTGTGGAAGCCCCTGCTTAGTCCCTTTGCTTAAATAAAACTTTTCTGATATTGCCCCCTTAAGCCTTTATTCTTGCTACAGATCTCTCATGGATTTTCAATATTAAATCTGTCTGTTTTGGGGGGAGCGTATCTTGCCATTTCTTTAATCGTATAGTTCCTTCAGACACTGTCAGATGCTTTGTCTGCCAAATGTGATCATACTGCCATTCAGGTAGTAGTGCCTTGCTACCCTCCTCCTCTAGCAGTGTGGGAGTGATGAACCAATCACCTGTCAGTACAAGGACTGTCTTACAGACCCACAGACAGGACCCTTTCAATTTTTCTTGTGCCATAGTAAGAGAAGGATTTCTTGGAAGACAGCTGTTATGTCTGAATTTCTTCAGTTGATGAGCTCGTATAAGAAACCCTTTTTGTTTTTTATTTCCTCCTTCTGCAGTGTCCATGCTTAAATAGTGTATTCTGCTGTTGTGACCATTTTTTTTCTGAATGGAAATTGTATATATGCTTAGATTTACATTTCCTTCACAGTATGAGACTCATTCTCTCTTTTAGCTAGTTTTTTTTTTGTGGGGGTTTTAACCCCTCATATGTCTTTTATGGCCACTTGTGAATGTTTAACTGACTTTGTGTACTAAGGCTGTTTTAGTACAGCTCCTGCCATTACCCCAAGCTTTCCAGATCACTAAGTTAATTGTGCCTTGTTTTCTCTGTTGATTAAAAGCTTCATTTGAAGGTTTTGACACGAACAATTTGTTGATATTAAATTTTTCCTTTGGTGGTGCTGTTATTTGTGGTGATTGAGCAGGATTAAAGCATTTTAAACTATTTTTTCTTTTAAATCATGATTTTGGAACCATTGTTTGTTTTGTGTGTTTTTCATAAGTTTGCTTTGTTTCTCGTGTTTCAAATTGTTTTGTGCTGATTCTACTCATTTTGGGCTGAAACTAGCTTTTTTTTTTTTTTTTTTACAAATGTCAAGCGACCATATTTGTTTTGCTTTTCGAATGGTGTTGCTTGAACTGCTTTATTTTTATTCAGTGTAGTAACCCTGCAGAAATAGACTTCAGACAGTTATTTAGAGGGAGAATAGTAGGATTTGTTCAGTTTTTACTGGTTGACCTTACAGCCATTATTTGGTATTGCTCCGGCTAAGTTTATCTGTGACTTTATGGACTTGGATAAGGTGCCCCCACCTACCCCTTATGCACTTGAAAAACTTAAATCAAGGAATATGCCTCAACCTATTTGTTGCGACTCCGTAGTAGTGTTGGTAGGCTATCAGACCACTCACCTTTTTTTTTTTTTGTCTCCAGGTTCCCTGGTTTGTGGTGTTATCACTACTGTGCATGACAAAACAAAGGGGCTGTGCCATTTTTCTGGCCCAGGTGTGAGAGACCAATCTCTTTAGGTGCAGAGGAAGTCAAGGGTACAGAATATGTTGCTGTTAATAGATGCCCCCCCATTGTTTCTCCTTCTCTTGTACTGCATGTAGAAAAAGACAGGACATCACACCACATTGCAGGGCAGCAGTCTCCAGCTATTTTCAGCTGAGCTGGTGACTGTGGACTAGATCCGTTATACGGGATATTGATTACAGAGTGCAAACCTGAGTTATGAGTAATGCTGGTGTTCCCACCCCTGTTCAACCACCCAAGGATCCAAAATTTGAAGGGGACCCAGAATCTGAGGTTTTGGAAGTATCTGAGTCTGGCTTATTTCCTGTGAGGATTTATAAGGTTCAGAAGCCCAAACAGATGTTTTAGTTTTCCCGAATGGTGGCTAGATTTAGGGTTACATTCATTTGGGAGAAGTCAGTAGACTGTAAGATCTTTTGGTAGATAAGGCCCCGGATGTGACAGCCTTCCCTCCATTGATCTCTGCAGGACATTTAAAAAAAAAAAAAAAAAAGAGCTTGCAGTTCTATACTGAATGAGTCATTACCTAAAAATGCATTTAAGAAATTCAAGGTGTACTCGACCATGCATGGCCTCCAGTAAAAAGGCAAAGTTTTATTCAACCCTGCCCCTCAAGAAAAACTTGGCAAGTGGCAGGGTAGACTTTAAAGTGTTTTAACTCCGAGTAGTTTATGTTGAGCTGTATGCATAGTTTAGGCAAATTCTCTGCATTGTTACCTGCTGAACAGAAAGACTTTGTGAAGGAGAGTGTTTGCACTGTTTCTCAGGTGTCTAAATATTATTGAGTGCTTTGGTGGGGGGACAGTACTATTTCTGAAAATGCAGTGACATCAGTTGTGACAAGGAGATAATTTTTGACCGTGCAACAAATCATTTCTGAATTACAAAATGAGATTATGAATGCTCCAGGTGATTCTGATTGTGTTTGGTACAGCAGCTAATCTGACACTTGCACACTGGGATGACAGAGGTAAACTGATGCAAGGGGCGTCTAACATGTTCCATATTACCAAGTTTCCCCCAAAAGCAGGATCATTTTCTACAGGTCAAAAAAACAGAAGTCCCATTCAAATAAAAACCAAGGCACCAAAAGGATATGGCAAAATGAGAATTGTTTCAAACCTAGCAAGAGGGATGTCCTTCAAGAATGCAACTGCAGTCATAACATGTGGGTTGTCCTGCCTCAGGCAGCCCTTGGTCGGCCGGATTCCAAAGTCTGGGTCCGACATCGGCTGATGTCGCATTTCTCTCCGACGTCAGAGCGGCTGGAGTACATAAACATCAGCCGACGCCATTTTCTTCAGTCTTTCTTGCCGCGCGGTGCCCGAAGCAGAAGCAGTTCACAAGTGCCGGTCGGTCAGCTCCTGTATTCTACGATACCAAAGTCATCAAAAAAGCTAAGTACCCCGTTGGGGACCTTTTCTTGCCTCAGCCGATGTCAGAAATTACTGAAAAAGTTAACAATTGTCTTTTTTGTGGTAAACAAATACCTCATAAGGATTTCCACTCTTACTGCCTCCCTTGCCTGGGCCCAGACCACGACGTCTCGGCCTGTGTAGCCTGTGCCCGCTTCAACAAGCGCACTCTCAGGCGCCGGGCAGAGTTCGCTGAAGATTTTTTCGGCGATAAATTTGCTTACACCATGCCGTCGGATCTTCCGACATCGCAAACTCCCAAAAAGCGAAAAGACCGGGACCGACATCCTCGGCCCGCGTCTACCACCGACTCCATGCCAAAACCTAGCGCGAGTGCTCCGGTTCCCTCTGAGACGGTCTCTCCACCGCTCCGAACCGAAGACACCGCATTACCGACGACTCCGATTCCAGACATTACTCCGACGCCAGTTATAGATTTTCCTCCGGATACGAAACCGAGGAAATGCCCGAGACCATTGCTGTAGACAAGGTCACTCCTGCACGTGGAGCTGCCAGGCCTCCTATGGCCATGTCTATTAAGGCCTACACTAGGGCTAAGGCAGCCAGCAAAACTAAGCATATTACTTCTAAATCCTTACCTCAGCCGACTCCGGAGACACAAATTATGTCCATGGCTGCTGATTTAATTTCCATGATTAGAGGTTCACAGGCCCATCCTGAGAGAGCATCCCAGCCTCCTCCTGATAAAAGGCCCCGGTTTGAACCCTCTGACCCTACTCCTTCAGATGAAGATTCTGAGGGCTCTGTCCCCTCTGATAGCCAGGAAGAGCTCTTCCAGACCTATGAGGACTCGGATGCAGAAGATTCCATCCCTTCGGCCTCCCCTCCTGAGGATATTTCTTTTGGGGAAGTTCTGCACACCATGAGGGAACATTTCAAGTGGCAAGGTCAGGAATATTCTGATTCTAGGAAACGCCTTAGGACTTTCCTTAAGAAGCCTCAGCACAGGCCCTTAGCTATTCCTCCTGTACTTGATGTTCTAGATGATTTGTATTCTGACTCTAGTGTTACCCCTGATTCTCTTCCTCCGGCTCCAGCCAAGCCAGACAGGTATTACAGGGTCCCAGAAACTCATTCCCATTTATTCAGGGCCCATACTGCTGATTTGGAAACTATTTCACAGGGGCCTAAAGGAGTTTCAGCCTCCACCTCAAAAAATCCTCTGCCCTCCAACAGGGAAGCGAGGTCATTAGAGAGATGGGGCAAAAAGGTTTACACATCCACTACCTTATCTATGAGAGCTTTAAATTGCCTTTTTCATATGTTACAATATCAGGATTATCTCTTAGAAGATTTACAAAAAACATTAGCTTCTCCTGATCCTTTAGACAGGAAGACTTTGCAGGAAGCTGTACATAACACTCAGCAAGTAAGCAATCACTTCCTGCAGTTTGAATATGATGCACTGGAAGCTTCATGTAGGGCAGCTATGACAGGGGCAGTGATTCGTAGACATGCTTGGTTAAAAGATCAACCTCTACCAGATCATGTTAAAGCAAAACTTCTGGATGCACCTTTGGAAAAGAACAAGCTTTTTGGTGCAAATGCTAAGGATGTGTTAAAGACCATCGAAGAAAAGGCAAAATCAGTTCAGACTGTGAAAGATTTCCTGCAGGTTCAACCCCCCAGATTCAGTAGGAATTGGCCTTCAAAAAACTGGTCCTTTCCTAATCCAGAAAAGTTTCAAAGGGGTAAGAACAGACGTGGCCGAGGAAGAGGCCAATACAGAGGCCCTTACAGGGGCGACAATGGCAGCCAGGAAACCAAAGAAGTGACGCAGGGGTTTCACCTGCCCAACAACCACAAACTCAATGACTTTCCTCTACTACCGCCTACCAGGGAACAACTAGAAGCTCCCTTGGGCGGGGAATTATCCCTGTTTGCAGAAAACTGGCACAGACTGACAAAGGACAAATGGATTTTGGACATTATAGACCGAGGGTACAGGTTTCATTTTCATACCTTACCAAGAAAACAAGGCATGCCAAACCTACCACAAAATCAGAGGGCAGAGGCTATCAAGCAAATCACTCTGCTGACTCGAATGAAAGCAATAGAAAGAGTTCCACAACAAGAACAAGACCAGGGGTTTTACTCAAGACTGTTCCGTGTTCCAAGAAAAGAATCTCAATGGAGACCAATACTGGACTTGTCCGCATTAAACACCTTTCTCATAGTACCAAAGTTCAAAATGCTGACTCTACAGCAGCTCCCTCCCATGTTGGGCAAGGAGTCGTGGCTGATTACTCTGGACCTCAAGGAGGCATACCTGCATGTCCCTATCAGACACAGCTGCAGAAGATACCTCAGATTTCTTGCAGGGCCAGAGCATTATCAATTCTCAGCATTGCCATTTGGCTTATCTACTGCACCCAGAGTATTTACAAAATGCCTGGCTTCAGTAATTGCTCATTGCAGGCTCCAGGGTATACAAATTTACCCATACCTGGACGACTGCCTCATACAAGCGGACGACAAATTGATGTTGACAAAAAACCTGGATTATGTCATATGATTACTTCAAGCTCTGGGATACACAGTCAACTTCCAAAAGTCAAGACTGCAGCCATCCCAGCAAATAATCTTCTTAGGAGCCAAACTAGACACAGCCTCTCAGGTGGCTTACCTGAGAGAAGACAAGCAAGAGAAGTTAACTCATTACTTCAAAGGTTTAGCAAAACTCACCCAGATGACTGCAAGGAGATTCCTACAGGCCCTGGGTTACATGGCATCCTGCATTCTACTGGTTCCATTAGCAAAACTACACATGAGAAAGCTTCAATGGTACCTAAAAAGCATTTGGTCTCAACACAGCAACAGCTTGGAGACAATTATACCACTCATTCCATGCCTACAAAAGGAATTCCTATGGTGGGCCTCGGTGAGCCAGGAAAACACAGGTATGTATTCAAAAAACCACAGATAACACAGACCATGACTACAGACGCCTCAGACCTGGGATGGGGGGCGCACATGGAAGGCAGGTGTATACAAGGACAATGGTCTCCAAAGGAAACACATCTGCATATAAACCAAAAGGAAATGCTGGCAGTAATGCATGCCATCGAGGCTTTTCAACACCAACTCCAGCAAGGCCATTTAATGATACGGACAGACAACACCACTGTGATGTGGTACATAAACAAGCAGGGGGGCACCCACTCTTACCCCCTTTGCAGACTGACAATGCAGCTTTGGGAGAAATCACTGAGCCTAAACATCCAGTTACAATCCCAGTTTGTTCCAGGAAAAGACAATGTGTTGGCGGACAGCCTAAGCAGGAATTTCACAGATCCACACGAGTGGAGGTTACATCCGAAGGCCTTCAGACAACTCACTTCGACGTGGGGCAAGCCAGAAGTGGACCTATTTGCCTCTCACCTCAACCATCTTCTACCAAAATTTTGCACAAGGACTTACCATCCAAAAGCTTGGAAAATAGATGCCCTCTCATTCAACTGGAACTCCTTAGCAATCTATGCATTCCCACCTCTGCCACTGATGACCTCAGTATTACTAAAGATCAAAGCAGAGAAGCCCAAGGGAATCATAATAGCTCCGGACTGGCCAAGACAACACTGGTACCCACTACTATGGAGCATATGTCACACCAGGAGGTGGGCCCTCCCCCATTGGCCTCTACTTTTGACTCAACACAATTTAGAAACACTGCAGCTAACCGCCTGGGAGATCCCATAAATAACTTCAGCTTATCTCTCTCCAAGGAAGTTCAGCAGATACTAACAGAGGCTCGAAGACCATCCACCAGAAAGGTTTACTTAGCAAAGTGGAAAAGATTCAGCAATTGGAATACCAGCAAGGGTCATGATGCATCATTGTTGAACATCCCACTCATCTTGGAATATTTGGCAGATATGTTAAAGAACGGCCTCTCATATTCTTCCATAAAGATACATGCATCTGCTATTTCAGCTAGATACAACACTGATCCTCCTGTTTTCTCTCACCCCTTACTAAGACAATTCCACAGGGGAATCAAGAACATTAAGCCACCAAGAAAGGCCCCAGTGCCAGCCTGGGACCTCAATTTTGTCTTAGAAAAACTGACTCTACCTCTATTTGAGCCAGCAGCTTCAGTTGACTTGCAATTTCTCTCATGGAAGACAGTTTTCCTGTTGGCAATTACCTCGGCAAGAAGGGTTTCGGAGCTACAGGCCCTAATGGCAATACCACCCTTTATTATTTTTCATAGAGACAGGGTTTCATTAAGGACCAACCCTACTTTTATGCCAAAGGTGGTATCTAGGGTTTCTTTAAATCAAGCCATTCATCTGCCTGCTTTCTTCCCCAATCCTGAGAATAAGGGGGAAAGACTGTTGCATACCTTGGACATTCACAGACAACTTCAATACTACCTGGACAGAACCAAGGCCAGTAGGAAGTATGAACAACTTTTTGTAGCTTACGCCCCTGCAGTCCAAGGAAAAGCAATTTCAAAACAGACTATTTCTAAATGGATTGGACATTGCATCAGGTTCTGTTATTCCTTTCATGGAAAGACTGTTCCAGCCAATGTCAGACCACATTCCACCAGAGCTACAGCCACCTCTACAGCATTCTTAAGAGGGGTGCCTACCAAGGACATTCTAGAAGCTGCTACATGGAGCTCCGTGCATACATTCTCCAAACACTACAATCTCCCTCTATACTCCAGATCCAGAGCAGGCTTTGCTTCGGCAGTCCTGCAGGGTTTGATTGCCACTCCATCTCTGTCCTAGAGCATACCTCCTCCCCCAGCTAAGCTATGGTATTCTACCCACATGTTATGACTGCAGTTGCATTCTTGAAGGACATAGTACAGTTTTGTACCTACCATAAATGTAGATGTCCGATAGACATGCAACTGCAGTCGGATTTCCCTCCCTCCATACCCCTCTATGCCTAGGGTCCACTCCTATCCCTGTTACTCTTAGCTGGGGATATCTGTTATGGCGTATTTGTTTTATTGCTCATTTATTTGTTTGGAATCCTGTTTTTGTCTTCCAGTTTGATTACAGCCTTCCTTGGAGGGCACCTGGCATCTGGGGCAAGAAACACTGAAGAAAATGGCGTCGGCTGATGCTTATGTACTCCAGCCGCTCTGACGTCGGAGAGAAATGCGACATCAGCCGACGTTGGACCCAGACTTTGGAATCCGGCCGACCGAGGGCTGCCTGAGGCAGGACAACCCACATGTTATGACTGCAGTTGCATGTCTATCGGACATCTACATTTATGGTAGGTACAAAACTGTACTTTTCCTTTCCCAAAAAGGATAACCCCCTTCCATTGTATGACTGTTTTCGAGGCTCTGCACGTGTCCTCACCAAATTCCCCTCCAGGTACCCCGTCTCAAAAGTTATCTCTCAACAAGGCATCCTGGACATTGCGGTGGTTTCTATCAAATGGATGCTCCACATTATTGGCAGAGATTACAGGCAACAGTTGAAAGAGCAGCCTCTGATGTTCAGAGAGGGTTCCCACTCACCATCTAGACCAGACTTTGTTGTTCTCTCCTATACTCGTAACCATGCTGGACTCTGGTCATAGAGCTGGTCTCACCTTCAGAGAGAGTGAAAGGTTTCTACTCCAGAATTTTCCTGGTCTCCAAAAAGAGCTGTTGTGAAGACTGATTTTGGACCTTTCCTTTCTGAATACCTTTGTCAAGTTTCCCAAGTTGAAGATGCTTACCCTGTAGGCAGTGCTTCCTCTTCTGGCTGTCCACTGCTTCATGGTGACCCTGGATTTGAAGGATGTGTCTCGTCATATCCTCATTACTCATCACTTCAGGAGGTGGCAGAGATCTGTTGTGTATGGTTTACACTGAGAGTTCTCTGCATTGCCCTTTGGGCTATCTGATGCAAATTGAGTTTTAAGCAAATGCCTTGGGCCAGTAGTGGCTTCCTGACAGACTTTTGGCATTCACATTTTTCCTTATTTGGACAGCTTGTTAATTGTGCAGTCTGTATCCAGAGTTTGGAATCGCTAGAAAAAGGTCTCCACCTTAGTCTCCCAACAAGGGGTCAAGTTGAACATTTTGAAGTCATGCCTGACACCCTCACAAAGACTCCTCTTCCACTGGTATTTACTCACCACTGAAAAAAAAATGGCCTTTCTTCTTGAAGATGAGATCTGGTCCTACTAGATGATGATTCAGGAATTATCCTAGAGGAATGTTACCTTGGCAAGATAATTCCTAAAAGTTCTGAGACTGATGGCATCCATGATTATCCTGATACCACTAACCTGTCTCCACATGAGGAAAATTTGGTGGTATGTACAAAACTGTTGGCCCCAACAGCTACATTCTGCTGAATCCCAGTTGCCGGTGCTGCCCCTTTATCAGATGAGAGTTAGTGGTGGAGAGAAAAGATGAGCATCAATTCAGGACTTGCTTTTTCCCCCCTCTTATGGTGCAGTTTGTCAAAAACAGATTTGTCAGACTTTGTTTGGGGAGCTGTGTCAATAGGGGTGTATGTACTGGCCATTTCAATTCCAGAGGATGCACAGAAGCTCATCAATATCATGGAAATGTTGGCAGTGACCTGCACCTTGAAAATCCTTTACCACCTATGGACTCTTGGTGGTTCTGTTGTGGTTATGGACTACACCACAGTGATTGTGGTACGTGAACAAACCGGGGGATGCAAGGTCACACCCTCAGTGCTGGTTGTAAGTGATGGCCTGAGAATTGGCTTTACAGCATTCACTGATTCTTCAGACATCATACATCTCATCAGAGCAAATCTCTGTGGCAGATAGACTAAGCAGATCCAGGACAGACCTGCATGAGTGGTGCCTCAAGGCAGTGGTTGTCCAGGATGTAGACCAGATGTGGGGAACACCTTGAATAGATCTTTTCACTTCTTTTCAAATCAGACATATGGGGAAATTCTGCTTCAGACATCCTTGTAGCCATGCTTTGAGGGCAGATGCATTCTTGATGTTCTTCGTGTTTCACTGTTGCAATCTTTACATTTGGGTAATCCTGCTGGCAGGTTGCCCTCAGCCGGCCTGAATTCCAAAGTCTTAGGTCCTGCATCGGCTGCTGTTGCCCCTACCCTGACGTCAGGTCATCAGGGATATAAAAGAAGCAGCTGACGCCATTTTCTTCAGTCTTGGTGCCCGAAGCAGTTCGCAAGTGCCGGTCAGCCAACTCCTGAGATTTTCGTGTTTGAGTTTCAGATCCGAAGTCTTCAATAAAGTTAAGTACCCTGTTGGGGAAACTTTTTTCTTGCTCCAGACCGATGTCAGAAAAAGTTAATAATTGTATTTCTTGTGGAAAGCAAATACCTCATAAGGATTTTCATTCTTACTGTATTCCTTGCCTAGGCCCTGATCACAATGTTACTGGTTGTCGATTTTGTGCTAGATTTAACCAATGCACTGTTAAGCGTCGGTATAATTTTGCTTTAAAGTATTTTGGTAGCCGGTGTAATTATCCTGAAATGTCGTCGGATAGTCATCCGACTACCGGAGTTTATAAAAAATGCAGAGAAAAACAACTGAGGCCCAAAACCGATGACGAAGCTTCTCCTAAGCCAGTTGCCGGTTCTCGGTGAAGTGCTTTTGCAGCCCCTGACGCCCGCTACTTTAGAGTCGCAGGCCGCTACTGACTCCCACGTGGAGTCGGCCATGCCGCTGAATACTCAAGGTATTGGAGCCTCGGACGCTAATCCTCAGATAGGTCCAGAGCCGCTGAGCAGGTACCGGCTTCTGAGGGTGTATTCAGACCTCTACATCTTCATATTAAAATGACTTCAGCTTCAAAGACAAAGACTAAAGCATCTTCTAAAGCAAGGAAACAAACTCATGAGCCACATGTACAGGCCTCTATGCCCAAGAAACAGATGACCAAAATGGCCGAAGACCTGATTACCTTGATCATGGGGTTCCCATCCCCCTCCTGATAAGAGACCTAGGCAAGACACTGACTATGAATCTTCAGATCAGGTTTCTATTTCTTCCGATTCCTCTTCTGATCAGGGATATTCTTTACCCCCCCCCCCCCCCAATGAGGATTCTGATGCTGAAGAATCTATACCTTCAGCGTCCCCTCCTGAGGATTATTCCTTTGAGGAAACCTTGCATACCATGAGTGGCATTTTCACTGGGAAAGCCAAGATTTTTCAGAATCTAAAAATAGGCTCAGGGATTTCCTTTTACTACCACAGCACAGGCCTCTAGCCATTCCCCCTGTGTTAGACATTGTAGATGATGTGTTTTCGGAGTCTAATTTGATCCCTGACTCCTTACCTCCAGCTCCAGTTAAGCCTGACCATTATTACAGGGTCCGTGACTCTCACTCTCTGCTGCTGACCCAGAAACTATTTCACAGGGTCCTAAGGGAGTTAAGGCATCGACAGCAAAAAACCCAACCCCCTCTGATAGAGATTCAAGAGCACTGGATAGATGGGGAAAAAAGGTTTACACATCTGCAACTTTGGCTATAAGGGCCTTAAACTGTCAGTTTCATATGGTCAAGTATCAGCAACATCTCATGGGATTGCTTAAACAGAAAATGATGTTAAATTCTGAATGCGCTAAAAACAAGGAAATGCAGGATTTATTGCATGCAGCTGAACAAGTTGGAAAGCATACTTTGCAATGTGGTTTTGATTCTTTGGAGGCCTCCTACAGGGCCGCAGTTACGGGTTCTGTAATCAGGAGGCATGCTTGGTTAAAGGAACAAAATCTGCCTGATCATGTTAAAGTTAAGTTACTAGATGCACCTTTACAGCATGATACTTTGTTTGGTGTTAAGGCAGAAGAGGTGTTAAAGAAAATGGAAGACGAAGCTAAATCTATGCAAACTGTTAAAGATTTTTTACAAGTACAGCCACCTAGGTTTAGTAGACACTGGCCTACAAAAAATTGGCCCTTTCTTGTGTCAGACAGACCTCAAAGGGGCAGATCCAGATGCCCTAGGGGCAGATTTCAGGCGCAAGGTTCTTATAGGTCAAAACAATGGGGTGCTTCTACCTCCAAAGCTGGAGAAGATAAAGCACAAACATACAGGAAGCAGTCTCAATTACTTTCCCTGCCTGCACCAAGCACTTGTCTTCTGGCAGCACCCTTAGGGGGAAAATTAGCACTTTTTGCTCAACATTGACGCATCATAACCCAGGACAAGTAGGTTCTAAATATAGTGTCACAAGGCTACAAATTCCATTTCCATACTCTGCCAAAGACAAACGGCTGTCCAAATCTGCCAAAAAATCAATGGACAGAGTCACAGAAACAAGTTTCATCCCTCATGGACATGGGGGCCATTCAGCAAGTACCAGAGCAAGAGCAGGGATAAGGTTTTTACTCAAGACTACTCCTGGTACCCAGAAAGGACAAGGCATGGAGGCCGATACTGGACCTATCTATTCTGAACACATTCCTGGATATTCCAAAATTCAAAATGTTGACTTTGCAGCAGCTTCTGCCCATGCTGGGCAAAAATGCTTGGCTTGTGACTTTAGACCTAAAAGAGGCATACTTGCATGTTCCAGTCAGACAGTCTTGCAGAAGATACCTCAGATTCAAGGCTGGTTCAATGCATTACCAATTCTCTGCACTGCCCTTTTGCTTATCTACTGTGCCCAGGGTCTTCACAAAGTGCCTGGCACCAGTAATTGCATTCTGCAGACAAAGAAAAATACAAATATATCCTTACTTGGACGACTGTCTAATTCAAGCAGAGAACAAGGACATTCTTCTTCAACGTCTGGCGTTTGTGAAAAGACTTCTAACATGCCTAGGGTACACAGTCAACAAAAAGAAATCAAAACTAGTACCCTCTCAGGAGATAACATTCCTGGTTGCAAGCTTGAATACACCTGCCCAGATGGCTTATCTCACGCCAGACAAACAAAGACAACTGACTACCTATTTCAAAATGTTGGCAACAAAGGCCCAGTTATCTGCAAGAAAAATTCTGCAGGCTTTGGGCTTCATGGCATCCTGCATCCTACTAATTCCGTATGCAAGACTGCAATTGAGGAAACTTCAATGGTACCAAAAAAGTGTTTGGACCCAACATTGCCACAGCCTGGAAACAATGATTACTGTCATTCCCTGCTTGCAACAGGAGTTTCGATGGTGGGCAAAGGCTTGTCACCAGAACAAGGGACAGCTATTCACATTACCCCCAGTCAGACAGACACTAACAATGAATGCATCAGATTATGCCTGAGGGGCCCACATGGCAGGAAGATGCGTTCAGGGCACATGGTTCACAAACCAAATGCATCTACATGTCAATCAGAAAGAGATGCTAGCTGTTCAAAATGCCGTGACAGCCTTCAAGGACCTACTTCATCCGGGACAACTACTGATAAAGTCAGACAACACCACGGTCATGTGGTATATAAACAAGCAGGGGGGCACACATTCTTACGCCCCTTTGCAGACTAGCCATGACCTTGTGGGTCACAGCTTTGACTTACCAAGTACATCTGCAGGCACAATTCCTGCCAGGAAAGGAAAATACTCTGGCAGATGAACTAAGCAGAAACCTCATGGATCCCCACGAGTGGCATCTGGATCCACAAGTCTTCAGCATGATAACAAGAAAATGGGGATGCCCGGACATAGATCTATTTGCCTCCCTTCACAATTACCATCTAAATAGATTCTGCACAAGGACTTATCACAGACAAGCATGGAAAGTGGACGCCCTATCATTCATTTGGAAAAACCTGTCAGTATATGCCTTTCCTCCACTGCCTCTACTCCCCAAGGTACTCCTAAAGGTCAGACAGGAGAAGCCAAAGATGATACTGATTGCCCCAGACTGGCCACGCCAGTACTAGTATCCAGTTCTAAGGAACTTGTCTCTATACCCAGCTTGGACCAAAACTCAAAACGCCTCGTCTGCTGTCCCAGCAAAACAATCCGATCCTGCACAGCCAACTCAGGACATTAAACTTGGCAGCATGGCGGATAGGTAGTCATACAAAAAACACCTCTCAGTAAAGCTGTGATGGATGTCATTCTGGAAGCCAGAAGGCCTAGTACTAGAAAGTCTTATGCTGGAAAATGGAAGAGATTCTGTGCTTGGAACCAGGCACAAGGAACTGATACAGGTACCAAATACTCCTCAGATTTTGCAATACTTCACTGAGATGCTGGACAAAGGCCTATCTTTCTCATCAATTAAAATTCATGCCTCTGCCATTTCGGCTCATTACAATACAGAGCCACCAATTTTTTCTCATCCTTTATTAAGGCAGTACCTCAGAGGAGCCAACAATTTAAGGCTTCCAAGGAGATTACTAATACCTGCATGGGACCTCAACTATGTCTGGAACTCACCCTGACTCCTTTTGAACCAACTGCTACTGCTGATATAAAGTTTTTATCTTGGAAAACAGCTCTGCTCCTAGCAATTTCTGCAAGACGAGTTTCAGAGCTACAGGCGCTCATGGCTGTGGAACCTTTTATCATTTTTCATTCAGATAGGGTCTCTCTGAGGACAAACCCAACATTTATGCCTAAAGTGGTATCCAGTGTGGCTCTTAACCAAATTATTCATCTGCCAACTTTTTATCCAAAACCACAGAACAAAGGGGAGAGAATTCTGCATTCTTTGGACGTACACAGACAGCTTAGATTCTACTTAGACAGAACCAAAGCTGTCAGGAAAACAGAGCAATTACTCGTGGCATATGCTGCAGGATCACAAGGAAAGGCTATCTCAAAGCAGACTATTTCTAAGTGGATAGGCCACTGCATTAGTTTCTGCTATTTACACCATGGCAAGCCAGGGCCTAAGGGTTTTAGGCCACATTCCACCAGAGCTGCAGCCACTTCAGCAGCCTTTCTCAGGGGAGTACCTACCAGAGACATTTTAGAGGCGGCTACTTGGAGTTCAGTGTACACCTTTACAAAACATTATCATCTGCCACTCTACTCTAAACCCAGGGCAGGCTTTGCCACTGCAGTTTTGCAGGGCCTCATAGCCGCTCCTACTGCTGTCTAGCTCCAGCCTCCCAACCATAGCTTTGGGACTCTACCCAAATGTAATGACCAACAGTGAAACATGAAGAACATGGTACAGTTGTGTACAGTTACCATAAATGTAGATGTTCGAGTGTATTCACTATTGCAGTCTAGGTTACCCACCCACCATCTCCCTTTTTTCTGTGGATCTTATCTTTCCTTCTCTGATTTATACAAACCTATATGGTGTATTTGCTTATAGATGAAGGTAAAAATTATATTGGTGTATTTATGGATATATATATATATATATATATATATACATATATATATATATATATATATATATATATATATATAAAGTTTGGCTACCCTTTTAGGAGGCACCTGACATCTGGGGCAAGAAAAACTGAATAAAATGGCATCAGCTGCTTCTTTTATACCCCTGACGACCTGACATCAGGGAAGGGGCGACAGCAGCTGACGCAGGACCCAAGACTTTGGAATTCAGGCCGGCTGAGGGCAACCTGCCAGCAGGATTACCCAAATGTAATGACTGCAACAGTGAATACACTCGAACATCTACATTTATGGTAAGTGTACACAACTGTACTTTCCCTTGTATGGAAATGTTCCTGTATGTGTTTCCATCCACTCCACTGACTCACAAGGTACTTCTGAAGAATCAGAAAAAAATGCCAGAGATCATCGTGGTGACTCCATATTGGCCCAAGCAATCTTTATCTTTTTTCTCTCTTCTAATAATATTGACCAAGGGCAGTTAGCACTTACTTCCTCATACTATGGATTTGCTCACATAGTCTCAGGAGAGACTGGTGCACCCCCGTTTGGAGCAATTACGACTGGCAGCCTGGACAATTCAATCTTAACTCCATTTAGATACTTGTCTGCTACACATCCTCATGAAACATTAGAGGAAGCCAAAAAAAACACCTACTAGATGATCTTATTTTTACAAATGGACAAGATTTTCTAGGTGGTACCAAAATGGGAACAGTTAGTCACTTGAAGTTAACATCTCTGTAGTCTTTGTCTGTGAGCTACATGTAGAGAAAAAGGAGGCAGAGTAACTGCTAGAATGGCGCACATTTTATGTGCATGTGTGCGCATGTGTGTGCTGTACTGCATTCCAACACTTTGAGTAATTGGTTGAGGTACAGGGTTTCATTTTTCTTTGCTGGTGTATTTGATAAGATTTTTTGCATTATTCAAGGTGTACTGCATGATTCAGCTACATTCAACACTTCATTTTTGTGTTTAACAGTATATGCCGAAGAGGAAGACTATAACTCGGACAACCAACCATTTCCTTCTCTCCAGAACGTGAGTAACAGTCATGAAAAGGGCAATAACATGTATGATCACTCTCTGTATGCCTTTCAGAATAAGTTTCATCAGTCTTGGTCAACCTTCTTGTTTATCCATTTACAAAGATGTTATATGCAGAACAGTCATTTATTCTGATCCCAAAGTACATTTTCTTTAACTTTGTCTAATATTGTATCATGGGTAGTAATCATCGTATTGCTTACAGTTTAGAGTCTGAGTAGCTGCTTTAAATTTAATAAAGCAACTAGCTAAACGTTTTGTCACATTTGGCAGAATGTGTGTGCTGTGATGTAATCACTAGTCAGATCCTCTGACTGTCTTTGTCTACTGATGTAAATAATTAACTCTAATGGGAAATTTATTCAGGACTTGAATCTCATGACTGCCTTTACTTCAGTAGTGCTTTTCTTTTGATGACAGTCAAGTAATTTCTTTCTCTTTGGATGAAGCCTTATCATTTTGATGTTTTTTTCAGTTATTAACTGTAGCTATTAGGTGCAGGTGCATTTTCCTAAAAGAGGGACCAGAAGATCAAGTTTCAATATTGTACTGAAATGAGGCCCTGATTCACTTTATAGCCCTGATGTACTGAAATAAACCTGTTCGGTTATAATGGATTAGAATGTATACATTTTTTAAAGCTTCTGTGATTAACTCCACTTTATCAGTAAACCATAGCATTAGGGTTTATCCACATTCAGGGATGTGCTGGTCCAGCCAGTGTTCCACTGGTGTCTTTTTTTTTTTTTATTGTAAAGGCTAAGTTTGGTCTCTCAGTTATGATAGTACTCACACATGAACCAAAACTCCCTTAGAAGTCATCTATCGGCAGGTGCTCTTTTCAGCTCTTGTTACCATTTTGAAATTGTTGTTCATTCCAGCTTTGTGCCAGAAAAACTGCAGTACTTGTGTGTGTGCTTTATGTCCACTGTTGATCAAAATTGAAGAAAAGATGCTTTTTTTGACAATTATTTGATTAAAAGTTATGTTGTGTACCTGCTAGCTAGGTGGTGTACTTGTGTTAGATTCTTTTGGCTATACTGCTTGTTTTATTTATGGCCTAGTTACAGTTTAGAGTCTGAGTAGCTGCTTTAAATTTAATAAAGCAACTAGCTAAAAATGTTATCACATTTGGCAGAATGATAAGTGGAAGTGTTTCAGAAACACCTGATGGCTGTTGTACTTGGTCTACTTAAACATTAGTTTCTTCACTACACAGCAAAACCATTCTGGGTTATATTAAACATTTTCTTGTAATTTTTTTCAGTGCTACAAAAATACGGGTCTATATCATAACAGAGAATGCTAAAAATACCGAACGGTGTTATGTCAAACTGAAATGTCCGAAATCTGAAAACAGTGAAGGAACGGATCAGTGAATTTTTTCCCAGGGAAAAAATTTGCTAATCCAAAAAAAAAAAAAAAAAAGTATACAGTCAAAATTAAGTGCCCCACCCCACCCACCCCAACTTAAATATACCAACTCCGAGATCGCACCACAGTGGAAAAAAAATTGCTGATCCGTTCCTTCACTGTTTTCAGCTTTCGGACTTTGAAGTTCAGTATATCAACTTTCACTATTTTTAGCGTTCCCTGATGTGATAATAGACACCAAAAGTATATTGTTGAGCACTTGTAAGTAATGGATTGCTAGACTGTGTTACTTGTACAAATTATTTTCCACATACCGAAGTTAAGTTCTAATTTTTGATTCTAAAAATTTTTTGTATGTGCCTATCTGGCCCTGGTCATGGCTAAAAGTGTCCTCAGGCAGCCCACCTACTCAATTTAACAAATGTTGCATGTATATATAAGTAAAGATTAAAGTGCCATGAAAATTCTCTATTGCATTTACAAGATTATTTAAAGCTTCTAGCACCTGGGCTGTTCCTGAAATGGTCCTTTGTGGTCAGTATACTATCCCGATAAAGAAAATAAATAACCATGGAGTAAAGAAGAAAGAATGGAAACCTTATAAGTGCTCACATAAAGATCCAGCTTCAGAAAAAAATAAAACTGTAAACTCCAGAAACTAAAAAGTGTTACTAGATCAGTGTATTAGTCATACAGATAGTAATAGATGTTCATCAGTTTGATCGCTGCTATGGTAGCCATAGCTATATGGCTTGGCTTATATCCTGCCACGCTGTGAAAGTAGCGGACTCCAAATCTGACTGCCAACCAGTTACAAGTGGTGTCCCACAGGGATCAGTCCTAGGTTCTCTCCTATTTGCCGTTTACTTCTCTGAAGTTCAAGCCAACACAAAGGGACTCTGGCTAACCAAGTTCGCTGATGATTACAAACTGGGAGCCTATTGATTCTACAACTTTTGTAGACATTCTACAAAAAGGCCTCACTGACACCAATGACTGGTGCCAGAACCATGGCCTTAAGCTCAATGCCAAAAAGTGTATTGTCATTCCCTTTGGGAAAAATTTGGTGCCCATGAACTACCACATAAGTGGTAGTCCACTAAACACTGAAAATATGATGAGAGACCTGGGGACACACACAGTTTGACCGCAACCTCTCCTTTGATGACCACATTGCCACTGTAGTCAGAAAGTCCATCTATGTGGCACATCTCATTACAAAAGGTTTCTCATCCAGGAAGAAAGCAGTCGTAATCCCACTCTACTTGTTCCTCATTAGACCTATTATAGAATACAATGCCTCACTTGGTATGTACCTCACTAGACACCTACAATAACTGGAAAGGCCACAAAAATACCTCACTAAGAGGATCTTAGGCCTTAGACACCTGCCCTATATGGACAGACTAAAAAAAAAAACTCCAGCTATATTTTCTCTTATGGCCTACTTAGAGGTGATCTCTGCTTGACCTACAAAGCTGTCTGTCTGACCCAGAGCTGCTAGATATGCTACATCTAAAGAAATCCCAATCCATCCGTGCCACATGCTCCAGGGATCTAAACCTCATTCCCACAATAAATGGAACATGCTGGAGGGACAGGTTCCTAATCTAGAGACTTCCCATACTCTGGAACCAACTTCCAATTCACGTCAAGCAGAGCACTTCACTGGCCCTTTTTAAGAGAAATCTTGGCGAGTGAATGGGCAATAGGAAGTTCACCCAAGGGATCACTTCAGTGGCCTTGCTTGACAAGGGCACTGGGAACTAACATTGGACGGCATGATGCCAGGGAATCTTCTTCGGCTAGGCTTATGTAGGCTCCAGGACCGTTAGCCTAGTACACACCTAAGAACCTATAACAGCCAGGCAGCTTCCAGAGCTACAGGGTACCTTATATGCACTGAAACCATTCGGTAGCTGATTTAAAAGGAAGGTTTGAGAGCTGAGCCCTTCAGAGCTTTCGTACTACCCAAGAGAGTGCTCCCCTGTGGGCTTTCAGTGAGCTTGTGCACTTCCATTGCTGAACAGGTAAGTTCCTCTCTGGGAAAAACCTTCCACTTCAAAATATTTATTGTTTAATTGTACTTTTCTGGTTAGGAAGGTTATTTTTTCTGCTAGGAGTTCCTTTTAATAGACTGTCTTGAGACTTCTAACTGTACTTTTAAATGGGCGAGCACTTTTTTCCATTCAGTTTAAAAGTTGTTAAAGTAGTTGAAACACCTTTTTTCTATGGAAAAAATGTGTGTGTTTACTTTTTGGAGCTGGTAACATGTTTTTATTGGGGAAAGTGACTTTATAACTTTAAAATGTTACTAGCTTGTTTTCCCTGGGAAAGTGGCACAGTTTTCAGTTTCACTGTGGAATAAATTATTGGCCCCACAGTCTGTCCTTCCAGACACAAAAAGAAAAAAAAGTTAAGCAAGCAGCCTTTCCCGCCACAGACTCTGCTGTGACAAGAGCCGGTTCCTCAGACCAGTCATCTTATACCTCATTATCCCTCTGGTGTAACACCTACAGCCAATATGGACTGGGGGATTAACCATATCCTCTGTGGCTGTTGGGTTTCTCTCATTGGGCAAAGGAGAAGCCCATCCTCTTGGCCCTGGGAGAGGGAGCAGAGAAGTCTACCTTATTTAGTCAGAATGTTATGACCATCCCAGGTGAAGCTACTGCTGCCATTGACAACCCTGTTGGCCAAATTTTTCCTGTCAGAAAGGAATAGAAAACTAAACATGCATCTGTTCTTTCTCAAATTTCCCTGGACATGAGCAGTTTACTAGATTTGGCTCAGAGTCTAATTCAAGCTGTTTATCCTCCTTATAAAAGTGGGTTTTGGTTAAAAAAAAAAGTAATGCCTTTTTCCTGAAGAGATTCAAGTTTCTGAATTTTAATAGGAAAATTAAGGGACAGATGCAGTTTTTTTTTCCTCTGATTTCTGCTTCTGATTGAGAAGAGGATGGTATCTGATTCTCCCTGCAAGGTTTCGTGTTTCTATGAGACTATTTCCAGAATGTGTCCATGTTTTCAGTGGAAGAATACTGAGGTTGTTTCAGTCCGTCAGAAAATACTATGAGCTGTTACAAATGGAATTTCTAAAACCTTCTCCCATTCCTTCAGTAGTCAGCATTGGAGGGTCTGTCACTGCCTACAATTTTCCTAATAGCCAGCCTGCTGCCCCTAAAAAGATAGATTGTATAAAGTTCCTAAGAATTGTAATTTTTTTTTTTTTACACACACTTCCCAGACCTGACCCAGCAGCTATAGGTTTAGTTAAGCTTACTGCTACTAAACATTTATTTAATTCAATTCTTACGGTTTCTATCAAGGATGGGAATGTATAGTTTGGGAAGTGTCTGCAGCTTTGATTGTCAGACTTTTGAACTGCCAGGCTCATGTTTAAGTTTGTTCAACTAATTTTGAAACTATGAGAAATATTTTGTCTCAGTTTCTTCTTGTGAGAAAAAAAATATGCTTTAGTTTCTTGGATCTCACAGGAGTATGATGCTGCTGTTACTTTTTTAGGCTGTGGCCACTGATACTGTTTTGCTTTGCCTTGCATTCTCAGAACTTCCCAGTGTATGTGAAAAATGATATTTGAAATTATCCGTGAGAGAGAGATTTAGTATTTGGTCCCTCTGCTGCAGAGTTTATCAAAAAGTGTGATGAGAGGGGTAAGATGATTCAGGGAATCAATCAGATTTTTTCAGCCCTCCTTTACCAAAATTTCCAAGGAATTCTCTTCCCCCTCATCTAGTTTTGGTGAGAAATAAAATGAACAGTCTCAGCAAAGTGCTGGTAGTGGCAAGGGTGTTCCAAAAAGAATGCAGGTGCCTTTCAAAACAAAGGATGGTCTAACAAGGGCCTTGCCCCTCTGTCACCCTGGCAGTCCCTTTTCTGCTTCCTGAAAGTCTGAATCTGCACTTCTCTCTGGCAACAGATAGTTGCAGACATCTGGGTTCTAAAATTCATTCATCAAGGTTACAGATGGTGGTCGAAGAAAATTCTTCCTTTTCAGGGAGTAATTCCTCATCCACCAGGAGGCCAGACTGTTTCTGACATCCTTCAATATGTATTGTTTCATGGAATAATAGAGACAGTTCTTCCTTCACAGTTTGGGAATGTTTTTTATTTGGGGATGTTTTGGTGCCAAAGAAAGAAAATATCTGGAGACCAGGTCTGGATCTTTCTTTCCTAAACCAGTTTGTGATGATGCCCAAGTTCAGAATGCTGTCAGTTCACAACCTGTTTACCTCTTCTTTCTCATTTAAGTTTTCTGGTAACACTAAATTTAAAAGATGCTTATTACTTCCCTGTTTATCCATATTTCAGGCATTTCTTAAGGTTGTGTGTGTCTGGATCACATTCTCTGCTTTACACTTTGGACTATCCATTGCACCAGGAGTGTTCAAAGTGTCTCATTCCAGTTATAGCTCATTGCTGGCTATAGGGTATCCACATTTTTCTATATTTAAACAACTCTCATCTCTTGCAGAATCATTTTCAAGGTTTTAGGAATTTCTGACCTGGGTGCAAGACCTCCTGCACAAGCTGGGATTCCAAGAGAATATTCAAGTCTAACCCCATCACTCTGGGTTGTGTTCCTTGAGTGCATACCAGGCACCCTCGGTTCAAAGAGCTTTTCTTCCACAGGAACAAAATAGATCACTAAATCCATTTCTAGGGTTTTACACTCAGACTTCTACCTCTGCAAGGAAATACATCAAGATTTTGGATCTTGTGGCATCTGTGATTTTCATGATACCTCTGACAAGACTCCACATTAGAAAGATACAGTGATATCCGAAGTCTCTAGCCCCAACACCAACACCCATTTTCTTTTCAAATCCCAGTTCTATGATTTGTCAAAAGAGAAATCACTTGGTGGAGACAGCAAATATCCCTAAAGCCTGGTGGTTTCTTCTCCAGCTACACCCCCCCAACCCCCACCCTGCTCCAAAGCACTTCGCACCTCAAACTTTACAGATTTTGCATGGGGAGCTGTTTCAAGAGGGATAAAAGTGCAAGGTGTTTGGGACACCAAGGACAGATGCAAGCACATAAACATAAGTTTTAAAATGTATTTATAACGTGTGTATAGATATAGATTTATATATACATATACACACATACATACATGTAATCTTTATAAGTGTATGTATATATGTATTCATACAGATTCACTTTGTAAGTTCGACATTTCAGTATCTCAAGACCAGAAGAGCAAAAGTGCAGTTGCATGAAACTGCAAATTGTCTTAATAGGTAGTAGGTGTGATGTGTGCTGATATCATCATGTTTCACTGTTGCATTCATCACATTCAGGTTATCCCTGCCAGGGTAGCCCAAATACCAGACACTTAGTATTTCTGCGTCAGTTGCTGTCGCTTGAGGACTGACATCAGGTCGTCAGTAATATAAAGTAAGGCAGCCGACGCCAATACATCAGTCTTTGTTGCCGTGGAGCCCGAAGCAGAAGCAGTTCGCACGAGTGCCAGTCGGCCGCTACCTGAGTTTTCATCTCCGAATTGAAGTTGGTCTTCTAAAGCTAAGTACCTCGTTGGGGATCCTTTTTTTCTTGCACTAACCGATATCAAAAAAAGTTAATAATTGTCTCGCCTGTGGAAAGCAAACACCACACCGAGACTTCACTCCTACTGCATCACTTGTTTAGGGCCAGACCACGACGTCCCCCTTTGTCACTTCTGTGCTTAATTCAATGCCAGAACTATCCATCGTCAGGCCCTTATTGTAGCCAGATATTTTCGTTTACACTGCTCGAATTCCGATATAGTTTCGGTAAGCCATCTGACAGCATATCTTCCAAAAAAGCATAAAGATAAAGACAGAGACAGACCACACAGGTCCAAACCTACTGACGACGCTTCCGTTAAGCTAATCATTAGTCCTCCAGTACTCAGTGAGGCACTTTCGCAGCCCCTGATGCCCGCTTCAGTTGATTCGCAGGCTGCTACCAAGACCCTTTCGGAGTCCGGTGTGCCGCAGAACTCTTCGACTAAGGATCCTGCAGTCATCTCTACCTTGGATGGGTCCAGAGCCGCTGAGCAGGCACCGGCTTCCGAGGAAGTCCTTTGCACTACCAAATCTCAACACAAATAGATGTCTTCTTTCACGACTACTGTTCTTTCAAAAATGACAGAGTTTCTTAGGCCCAGGGTTTGAACCACACCCAAGAAACCGACCCACTCTCAGATGCCTGCTACCCTGCCTCAGTCTCAAATGCTTAAAATGGCGGAAGACCTTATCATGCTGATCAGGGGAAGCCAAGCTACCCCCTCCAAAAGGAAGAGATCTGTCCCCTTTAGTTTTGTCTGAACAAGAGTCAGATGAATCTTGACTATGAAGACATGCAACCCCTCTCCATTTATGAGGATTCTGATGCAGAGGACTCCATTCTGTCATCCTCTCCCCAAGAGTTATTTTCCTTTGGGGAAACCCTGCAAACTTTAAGGGAGCACTCCAGTGGGAGAGTCAGAACTACCCTCAGTCTAAAAAGAGACTCTGGGAATTCCTAGATCTTCTGCAACATAGACCCTTGGCCATCCCCCCAGTCCTGGATGTTGTGGATGATGTTTTTTCTTGAATCCAGCTTGACTCCTGATGCTCTACCTCCTGCTCCCAGAAAACCAGACAGATACTTTAGAGTCCCTGACTCGCACAAATATCTTTTTAAAAATCCAGCAGCTGACCCTGAGGTCATTTCTCAAGGGCCAAAAGGGATTAAAGCAACCTCTGCTAAGAATTCCACCCTCTGACAGGAATTCCCGAGCATTGGACATATGGGGTAAAAAAGTATACACCTCAGCTACTCTTGCTATCGGGGCACTAAATTGTCCGTTCCATATGCTGAAATTTCAGCAATATACCTTTGAACTCCTTAAACAAAAAGTGTCTTCCTTTCCTGCTTGGGTAGAATCTAAAGATTTACAAGACTTAATGCAGTCTGCTAGTCAAGTAACTAAGCACACTGCACTGCAGTTTTGATGCCCTATAAGCTTCTTGCAGGGCAGCATTCACTGGATCTGTCATTAGAAGACATCCATGGCTTAAGGAACAACCTCTGCCAGACCATGTCTAATCAAAATTGTTGGATGCCCCCTTGCACAAAGATAACTTATTTGGCATTAAGGCAGAAGAGGTCTTAAAACAGATGGAAGAAAAAGCTAAATCTATGCAAACAGGTAAGGATTTCTTACAGGTCTAGTCCCCTAGGTTCAGCAGGCATTGTCCCTCCAAGCACTGGTCCTTTGCTGCTCTGAGTAATCCGGTCCAGCCTAGGCCCCGTGGAAACAGACCCCCCCCAGGCAGCAGCCCCAGGGAATGCAGAGATCTAAGGAGTGGACTACCTCCACTTTAAAACTAGGGAGTTCTTAGCCACCTCCTTATGGTAAGAACTCGCAATGACTCACCTCCTCCACCCCCCATCTGCCCACCTTTACTTACCCCTAGGAGGAAAACTCTCCTTGTACTCAAGCACCTGGGCCACCATTACCAAGGACAAATGGGTTCTGAACATTGTGTCTCTGGGATACAAATTTTCCTTCCACACCCTTCCAACCCCAGAAGGGTTCCCAGATCTACCACCAAATCAGTAGGCAGAAGCTCAAAAGCAAATCCTTTCCCTGCTCTCTAAGGGCAGTAGAGCATGTTACTGCAGAACAGATAGGCCAAGGCTTCTACTCCAGACTTTTTTTGGTGCCCAAAAAAGAGGGCACCTGGCACCCCATGCTCAATCTATCCATTCTAAACACCTTCCTGGTGATCCCAAAATTCAAAATGCTCACCCTCCAGTAGCTGCTACCCATGCTCTCCAAGGAGGCTTGGCTAGCCACCCTAGATCAAAGAGGCTTACCTCCACATTCCTATAAGGGAATCCTGCAGGAAATATCTCCGGTTCAGGCCAGGATCTCAACACTTTCAGTTCTCTGCACTTCCCTTTGGCTTATCTACTGCTAGAGTTTTCACAAAATGTCTGGCTCCAGCCGTTGCCTTTTGCAGACAAAGAAATATTTGAATTTACCCTTACTTAGACAACTGCCTTATTCAGGCAGACAGCCAGGAAAAGCTGCTCAAGCAGCTGGCCTTTATAAAGACCCTACTAATCTCCCTAGGGTACACAATCAACAAAAAGAAATCCAAACAGGTGCCCACCCAAAGGATAATCGTCCCGGGAGCAAGTCTGGACATAGCATCCCAGGTGGCATACCTTACACCAGAGAAACAAATATTCCTGACGGCCTACTTCTCTCAACTAGCCACCAGGCCCCAGCTATCTGCAAGGAAGATCCTGCAAGCTCTGGGGTTCATGCCATCTTGCATACTACTCATTCCATATGCCAGACTGCAAATGAGGAAACCTCAGTGGTACCTAAAGAGCCTTTGGTGTCAACACTGTCAAGATCTGGACACTCTTCTACCTATAATTCCTTGCCTCAGAAAGGAATTTCTTTGGTGGGCAACAGCATGCTCCCACAACAAGGGACTGCCCTTCTCCCCACCCCCCGCCGACCAGACCCTTACCACAGACACATCAGACTACGCTTGGGGTGCACACCTGGATGGCAGGTGCATACTGGGCCAATGGAGCCCACAGCAAATCCCTCTGCACATCAGTCAAAAAGAGATGATGGCTGTGCAGCACGCCTTGATAGCTTTCAAACCCCTTCTCTCCCCAGGGGTTCTCCTGATTAAAACAGACAACACCACTGTCAGTGTGGTACATCAACAAGCATGGAGGGACTCGCTACTACCCTCTATGCAGGCTGGCCATGACCCTTTGGCTCACAGCCTCTTCCATGCAACTACACCTGTTAGCACAATTCCTACCAGGCTCTCTCAATTCTCTGGCAGACCAATTAAGCAGTAACCTTATAGACCCACACGGGTGGCAACTCAAGAGAAGTACCTTCACCCTAATAACTCAGAAATGGGGAACCCCAAAGGTCGACATCTTTGCCTCCCACACCAACCATCAGCTCAGCAAATTCTGCACCAGGGAGCATCACTGCATGGCTTGGAAAGTGGATGGCCTGTCTTTCCCCTGGGTCAATATGTCGGTCTCTGCCTTTCCTCCCCTAACTCTCATCTCCAGGGTATTGCTCAAAATAAGGGAGGAAAAACCAAGGACCATTCTTATAGATGTTCTTCATCTCACATTGCTGCAGTCCTGACACTTGGGTAGTCCGCTGTCCCAGTCGGCCCGAATACCAAAGTATAAGGCTGACGTCGGTCAAGGCGCATTAGTCTGACGTCAGGACGTCAGGGTACAAATGCGCATGACCGACGTCATTTCCTCAGTCTTTTTTGCCGCATGGTCCGATGCAGAAGCAGTTTTGCAAGTGCAGGTTGGCGTTCTGAGATTTTCCGAAGTCGGAGTTTCAGACCGAATCCAAGTTGGCTAAGTACCCGTTAGAATATTTTGGTTTTTCTTGCCTCAGTATTTTACCGGATGTCAGAAAAAGTGAATAACTGTATTTCTTGTGGGAAACAGATACCTCATAGGGATTACCATACCTTGTGTATACCTTGCTTAGGGCCTGAGCACGACGTTGTTGGCTGTCGCTCTTGTGCTAGATTTAACAAACGCACTATAAAGAGAAGATTAGATTGTGCCAGGTTAGTTTTGGGAAGCGGTGTAATTATAAAATGCCGCCGGATGCTCCGCCCGCCAACGCTTCAAAAACGCAAGGACAAAACTGCAAAGCCTAGGTTGATGAACCGTCCACGGACGCCGGTTCTTTAGAGGGCTCGTGGAGCCAGTGGTTCAGCCAGAAATTTCTTTGGAATCTCAGGGAGAGACTTTATTACTGCAAGATGTGACCTCTCAGGAGGTAGGCCAGGCGGAAGGGGCTTCTCAGGTAGCTGTTCTTCCCTCCCTTCCTAAGGTGGTTAGGCCCTCCTGCTATTTCCAAGGCTTCTCCCAGGGCAGGCCAGGTTTTGTTTCAGGTGTTACCCCTAGTTCTTCAGGGTCTGTACCTAAGAAGCATATGCTTAAGATGGCAGAAGAATTGATTACAATGATTAGAGGTTCTATGCCCCCTCCTGATAAGAGGCCTAGGGTGGAACCTGAGCTTGGGAGTTTTGAGCAGTGTTCGATGCTTCTGAGTCTTCGGCTGAAGACTTGCAGGAGTATTCCCCTTACTCTGATTCTGATGTAGATGATTCTACTCCTTCTGCTTCTCCTCCTGAGGATTTTTCATTTTCAGAGACTCTTCATTCCATGAGGGAGCATTTTAAATGGGAAGGTCAGGATTTCTCTGATTCCAGGAAAAGGCTTAGGGAATTTTTGTTTCTACCCCAGCATAGGCCTTTAGCTATACCTCCTGTTCTAGATGTGGTGGAGGATGTTTTTGCAGAGGCTTCTCTGAACCCTGATTCTTTGCCTCCTGCTCCAGTTAAACCGGATAGATATTATAGGGTGCCTGAAGCTCGTAAGTATCTTTTTAAGAGTCCTAGGGCAGACCCAGAAACTGTTTCACAGGGGCCTAAAGGTGTTCAGGCTTCTGTTGTTAAAAATCCTGTTCCTCCGGATAAAGAGGCAAGGGCTTTGGATAGATGGGGAAAGAAAGTGTATACTTCTTCCACTTTGGCCATGAGAGCTTTGAATTGCCAGTTTCACATGTTGAAATACCAAAATGATCTCCTTTCACAATTAAAGTCTAAGGTAGATGCTTTGGCGGAAGGTATTGAGTGTAAAGAGTTGCAGGATTTAGTTAATGTTTCTGAACAGGTGGGTAAGCATTCTTTGCAATGTGGTTTTGATGCTGTGCAGGCCTCTTCGAGGGTGGCTGCCACTGGTTCGGTTCTTCAGAGGCACGCCTGGCTGAGGGATCAGAATTTAGCTGAGCATGTGAAGACAAGGATTTTAGATGCTCCTTTACAATCTGATGTGTTGTTTGGTTCGCCTGTGGAAGCAGTTCTAAAGAAAATGGAAGACAAGGCTAAGTCTATGCAGACTGTTAAAGATTTTTGCAGGTTCAGCCTCCAAGTTTAGTAGAAATTGGCCTACCAAGGGGTGGACATATCCTGCTTATGATTCCCAGTCTAGGGGTAGGTCTAGACGTGGTAGGGGCAGAGCTCAAGGTTCTTTTAGGCCTAGAACAGGGAGTTCACCTGCTCAGTCTTCTGGTGAGGGCAGGGGTCAGTCCTTTCAACAGACCCAATGACCTGCCTTTTCAGCTGCCAGAATCTTCTCGTCTGGCAGCACCTTTGGGAGGAAGGTTGGCACTTTTCAAAGAAAACTGGAGTTTAATTACCCAAGACAGATGGGTTTTGGATATCATTCACCACGGTTACAGGTTTTATTTCCATACCTTGCCTCCTTTCAAAGGCATGCCAGACATTCCTCCTCAACAAAGGAAAGAGGCTCACAAGCAAATTTCTCTGTTACTCCAAATAGGGGCCATTCAGCCGGTTCCTGTGCCAGAAAGGGGCCTAGGATTTTATTCTCGCCTGTTCCTAGTACCAAAAAAGGGGAACACGTGGAGACCAATTTTGGATCTGTCTATCCTCAACACTTATCTGGACATTCCCAAGTTCAAAATGTTGACGTTACAACAGCTTTTACCTCTGCTGGGCAAAGATCACTGGATGGTAACTTTGGATCTCAAGGAAGCTTACCTTCATGTTCCTATCAGACTAATTTGCAGGAAGTATCTACGCCTGAAAGCTGGGAATTCTCATTATCAGTTCTCTGCATTGCCCTTTGGCTTATCTACTAGAGTATTCACAAAGGTTCTGGCTCCAGTGATAGCTGTCTTCAGGCTAAAAGGAATACAAATCTATCCTTATTTGGACGATTGCCTGCTTCTGGCTCAAGGAAGGGACGTGCTTCTTCAGCATTTGGAATATGTGATAGCAGTGCTAAGATGCCTAGGGTATTCTGTGAACGAAATAAAGTCCAGTCTAGTACCCTCTCAAGACATGTGCTTTCTGGGTGTGAGACTGAATACAGCAACCCAGATGGCCTTTTTAACCCGGACAAACAAAGAATCTTTCTTTACTTCCATCAACTATCTCATCAGTCCGGCTGACTGCAAGGACAGTCCTTCAAGCCTTAGGGTTCATGGCATCTTGTATTCTGGTACTTCCCAATGCCAAACTGCATATGAGGAAGCTACAATGGTATCTCAAAAATGTATGGACACAGCACTGCCAGGATTTGGACACTGTCATTCAAATAATACCTTGCATTCAAAAGGAATTTTGTGGTGGGCTCAGGAATGTCACCTAAACAAGGGACTCTCTGTGACCCGGCCAGAGGCGAGTCAGATTCTAACCACAGATGCCTCAGACACAGCTTGGGGAGCTCATCTGAATGGAAAGTGGATACAAGACAAGTGGCCTGCCAGACTGCAGCATCTACATATCAACATGAAGGAGATGTTAGCAGTCCAGTTTGCATTACTGGCTTTCAAGGATTTACTTCTTCCGGGGCAGGTGTTGATTCTAACAGACAACACAACTGTCATGTGGTACATCAACAAACAAGGGGAACACATTCTTATCCTCTATGCAGGCAAGCAATGATTTTGTGGGAGACTGCTAAGCTTGCAACTGAATCTTCAAGCAAGGTTTCTGCCAGGAGCACAGAACTCCTTAGCAGATGTGTTGAGCAGGCAAATCATGGATCCCCACAGTGGAAACTGGATCTTCATGTATTTCAGACATTGACAGTGTCCTGGGGAACTCCAGACATAGATCTGTTAAGCTTCTCCACTAAACCACCAGCTGCCAAAGTTTTGCGAAAAAAAGTTTCATCACACAGCCTGGAAAGTGGATGCTCTTTCTTTCAGTTGGAAAAATCTTCATGTGTATGCCTTTCCACCTCTGCCTCTCCTCCCAAAGGTACTCTAAAGGTCAGACAAGACAAGCCAAGGATGATTTTGATAGCTCCAGATTGGCCTCGCAGCACTGGTACCGCTTGCTGAAGAGTCTGGTAAGGAAGCCTCCATGGCCCTTACCTTTGATTCCACACCTATTGTCTCAGAAGGACGGGCATCTACTCAATGTCAAGCTTCACTCTCTTCATCTAACAGCCTGGCATATTCTGTTTTGAACCATAGCAGGTCTCAGCTTCCTCAACAAGTTTTGAATGTGATTATGGAAGCCATAAGGCCTAGTACAAGGAAAGTGTACATAGGAAAATGGAAGAGATTTTTATTTTGGTGTACAGCAAAGGATTTGGATGTTTCTGAGCCAAATTTGAGTGTGGCTCTTCAATATCTTACTGAGTTATTGGACAAAGGTTTGTCTTTCTCTTCCATTAAGATTCATGCTGCAGCAATTTCAGCTCACTATGATTGTGACCCACCATTGTTTTCTCATCCTTTGTTCAAGCAATTTCTTAGAGGGGCAAAGAATATAAGACCCCAATGTAGAGCTCCTACTCCTGCTTGGGACCTCAATTTTGTGTTGGAGAAACTCACTCTACAACCTTTTGAGCCTGCAGCTACTGCTGAATTGAAATATTTGTCATGGAAGACTGCTTTTCTGTTAGCCATTACCTCTGCAAGAAGGGTGTCTGAATTGCAGGCCCTTATGGCGGTTGAGCCTTTCTTGATTTTTCATAAGGATAGGGTATCTTCACGTGCTAATCCTTCCTTTATGCCTAAAGTGGTTTCTAGTGTGGCTTTAAACCAAACTATTCATTTGCCTACCTTTTATGCAAATCCCCAAAATAAGGGGGAAAAGATTTTGCACACTTTAGATGTACACAGGCAATTACGTTATTATTTAAGCAGGACTAAGGATTTTAGGCAGTCTCAGCAGTTGTTTGTTTCTTTTGCTTTGAGTTCTCAGGGTAAGCCTGTGTCAAAACAAACTATTTCTAAGTGGATTGGGTTTTGCATTACTTTCTGTTACTCCCATCATGGCAAGGAGATTCCAGCTGGGATTAGGCTACTGCCACTTCAACAGCATTTCTAAGGGGGGTGGCAACTAAGGATATTTTGGAGGCAGCTACTTGGAGTTCAGTGCATACCTTCTCTAAGCATTACCACCTTCCTCTCTACTCTAAATCTAGGGCTGGTTTTGCCACTGCTATTTTACAGGGCATGTTGTCAGCTCCTGCTTCTTTGTGATTTGCCATCCTCCCTTACCTCTGCTTTGGGATTCTACCCAAGTGTCAGGACTGCAGCAATGTGAGATGAAGAACATAGTACAGTTTTGTACCTACCATAAATGTAGATGTTCAAGATCCACATTGCTGCAGTCCAATTTCCCTCCTTCCCTCTGTGTTTAGGGGTGGTTGTGTGGTAGGATTGTACCTTTTGACTTTGTATATATTGTACATATATTTGGTACAGGGATGTTTGGTGTGTTGTTGTTTTTGGTTTGGCCTTATCTTTTAGGGTCTTCTGACATCTGGGGCAAGAAAAACTGAGGAAAGGAAATCGGTCATGCGCATTTGTACCCTGGCGTCCTGGCGTCAGACTATCGCGCCTGACCCGGCGAGCGATCAATACCGGGCCGACTGGGACAGCGGACTACCCAAGTGTCAGGACTGCAGCAATGTGGATCTTCGAACATCTACATTTATGGTAGGTACAAAACTGTACTTTCCAGACTGGCCGCAACAACACTGGTACCCCTGGCGCACAGCCTGTCCCCGCTGCCTGCATGGCATCTTCCTCAAATTCCAAACCTCCTGACCCAGAGGGAAGGGGAATTCATGCATCCCCAATTGCAGACACTCAATTTGGCAGCTTGGCTTATTCCCTAACCCTGAACCAATCTGTCATCCTCAGTAAACAGGTTCTGGATGTTATCCGGGAGGCCAGATGTCCTAGCACCAGGAAGTGTTATGCAGATAAATGAAAAAGGTTCTGCACCTGGATCCCAGGCTAAGGGAGCCAAAATGGCACAACCCTCCATCACTCGCATCCTGGATTACTTAGCTGACCTACTACACAGCGGTCTCTCTCTCTCTCTCTCTCTCTCTCCTCTATAAAAAATTCATGCCTCTGCTATTTCTGCTCATTTTCCAACTGAGCAGCCTCTTTTATCACACCCTTTGATCAAACAGTTCTTCAGAGGGACTAGCAACTTAAGGCCCCCCAGAAGGGCACCAACACCAGCTTGGAACCTTAACTTTGTCTTGGAAAAGCTCACCCTGCTCCCTTTCAAACCAGCTTCTTCTGCAGGGCTAAAATTTCTCTCCTGGATTACAGCATTCCTAATGGCCATCACTTCAGCCAGAAGTGCCTCTGTGCTGCAAGCACTCATGGCTGTGGAACCCTTCTTCATCTTCCATGCAGACAGGGTATCCCTCAGAACTAACCCATCCTTCATGCTGAAGGTGGTGTCCAGTGTGGCTGTTAACCAATCCATTCATTTGCCCACCTTGTTTCCTAATCTCCAGAACAAGGGGGAAAGGATTCTTCACTCTCTAGACAGTTCGGATTCTATCTGGACAGGACTAAATCCTTCAGCAAATCTGATCAATTACTGGTTAGCTTTGCTAAAGGGGCAGAAGGCAAAGTCATCTCCAAGCAAACCATTTCCAAATGGATAGCACACTGCATCCATTTCTGCTACAAATAACATGAAAAGCCTCCCCCCAGGGGGGGTCAGAGCAGCCTTTACCTCTGCAACTTTTCTCAGAGGAGTCCCCACCAGGGACATCCTGGAGGCTGCCACCTGGACATCTGTTCACACTTTTATGAAGCATTACCACCTGCCTCTCTTCTCCAAATCCAGAGCAGGATTTGCCTCTGCAGACTTGCAGGGCATCCTAGCCAGCCCCTAGATGTTCTTCATGTTTCACTGTTGCAGTCATCACATTTGGGTTATCCCTGCCAGGGTAGCCCTCAGTCGGCCCAAATACCAGAGGCTTAGAATTTCTGTGTCAGTTGCCGTCGCTCCAGGGCTGGCGTCAGGTCATTAGTGGTATAAAATAAGGCAGCTAACACCATTACATCAGTCTTTCTTGCCGAGGAGCCAGAAGCAGAAGCAGTTTGCATGAGTGCTGGTCTGCCACTACCCGAGTTTTCGTTTTCCGAATTGAAGTTGAAGTCTTCTAAAGTTAAGAACCCTGTTGGGGATCCTTTTTTCTTGCTCTGACCGATGTCAGAAAAAGTTAACAATTGTCTTGCCTGTGGAAAACAAATACCACACCGAGACTTTCATTCTTACTGCGTCACTTGCTTAGGCCCAGACCACAACTTCCCCCGCTGTCGCTTTTGTGCTTTAACACCAGAACTGTACTTCTTCGGGCCCTTATTTTTGTTAGATATTTTCACTCTCATTTCTCAAATTCAGATATGGCTTCGGTAAGCCATCCAACAGCAGATCTTCTGAAAAAACGTAAGGATAAAGACGGAGACAGACCGCAGAGGTCCAAACCTACCGATGCCGCTTCCGTTAAGCTAGTAGTCAGTTCTCCGGTCCTCAGTGAGGCGCTTTCGCAGCCCCTGATACCCACTTACGTCCATTCGCAGGCCGCTATAAAGACTATTTCAGAGTCCGGTATGCCACGAGACTCTTCATCAGCTAAGGATCTTGTGGATGTGTCTACCTTGGATGAGTCTGGAGCCGCTGAGCAGGCACTGGCTTCTGAAGAAGTACTTCGCACTATCGATTTTCGACACAAACCGACTTCTTTCTCGTCTACTGTTCTTTCGAAAACTACCGCGTTTCTAAGACCCAGAGTACGAGCCACACCCAAGAAACCGACTATTCAATCTCAGGCACCTGCTTCCTTGCCTCAGTCTCAAATGCTTAAAATGGCGGAAGACCTTATAATGCTCATCAGGGGGAAGCCAGGCTACTCCTTCCAAAAGAAAGAGATTTGTCCCCAGTAGTTTTATCTGAGCAGGAGTCCGATGACTCTGATGCATCTGAATATGAAGACATGAAACCCCTCCCTGCTAGTGAGGATTCTGATGCAGAGGAATCCATTCCTTCAGCCTCTCCACCTGAGGACTTTTTCTTAGGGGAAACCCTTCATACTTAAAGGGAGAATTTCAAATGGGGATGTTAGGGCTACCCTCAGTCTAAAAAGAGACTAAGGGAATTCTTAGATCTTCCTCGGGACAGACCCCTGGCCATTTCCTCCTGTCCTGGATGATGTTTTTATGGAATCCAGTTTGACTCCTGCCACCCTCCCTTCTGCTCCCAGGAAATCTAACTGGTACTATAGAGTCCCTGACTCTCACAAATTTCTTTTCAAAAAACATACTGCTGACCCCGAGGTTATTTCTCAAGGGCCTAAAGCAGGGGTGGGCAAACTTTTTGATTCATGGGCCACATTGAGTTCTAACATTTGACAAAGGGGTCGGAACAGGAGCAGATAGATGGCATGCTTTGAAAACATCACCTCATTGGGGGAAAAATACACATCTGCTACAGCTGTACTTTCAAGTAATGTGACCTCCTCTTGACTCGACAGCCGAACAGTATGCATATGTATACCTGTGCAAATTGTTTTGCTATTAAATCACTAGGAGGTCTCATTACTTGCAATTACATCTACATTTGGGAGTCATAACTAGCTCAACATGCAGTTTGAGTTATTGCAATGCATCTTTCAGTGTCATGATTAAAAATGTGTTTAAACTGAAGACTTAAATTTCTTTATTTCAGTGTGTAATTTTTCAGATCTTGATTGTTTAATGGGTTATATAAAAATGCAATAATTCAAATTAAGGTATTTGCTTCCTCCCTCTTCTTCAATCTCACTACAGAAATCCCTGACATTCACTTTAATAAACAGGACTTGATTTCTCATCATATGCTGTTCCATTGCTGTGACAGAAAAGTAATCCATAACCACATAAATAAAAAAAAAATTTAAATCTCATAAATGTACAGCATATTTCACTTTATTTGAACTGCATTACACTAGACATGCCTGGAGAACTTTTCATAAACATGCTGTATAACTATAACTGTCAGGGGACAGATTTGGGGTCTGTGCATTTAATGTACATTTGCATCTGGACTGGAGTACAATGCAGTTGTACAAATGAAAGGAAAACTACAGTAGTATACTTTAAAGCACCAACATGAGCAGGAAGGAAATGTCCAAAGTTGAAAGAAAGACATTTCTTGTGGGAAGGGGCTGATAAAGAATGGGAGGCTGAGTCTGTGATGAATATTAAGCAAGCAAAGCAACCAAACTATAGTGCAGTTCAGTGTGACAACCCAACTGTTGGGAACACACTAAAAGTACAAATATTCAATGGAGTGCCTAGTGATGTGGAGAGAATGCACATTTTACTTATTTTAAGCAGTCAGATCATTTCTTTTTTTTTGAAGGATAAGGCAAGAGAATAGATAATGAAGCAGATCGCTCACACACACACACACACACTCTTCACCTTTCAAATCTGCATTCACTAATTTCACTCACTTTCTCTCGATCGCATACACACACACACACACACACACACACACACACACACACACACACACACACACACTCTTCACCCTTCAAACCTGCATTCACTCACATGTTCTTCGTGTTTCACTGTTGCAGTCATAACTGTAGGGTGCTCCTGCCGGCAGGCAGCCAGTCGGCCAGAATCCCAAAGTCTGGGTCCGGCCGGCTGTATAAGCTAGTATCCTGGCGTCAGTATGCCTTGGTACATAGCCCTCAGCCGCCATCTTCTCCAGTCTTTCTTGCCGTGCGGTGGAAAGCAGCTCAAAAGCGTTGGTTGGCGATTTTGAACAGCATTTTTGGTTGTTGTCGGTCCGGTTGTTACTTCTCTTCTCAAAGCTAAGTACCCGTTGGGAATCTTTTCTTGTTCCTCCGATGTCAGAAAAAGTTAATAATTGTATAGCGTGGAAACAAATACCTCATAAAGATTTCCACTCTTACTGTCTACCTTGCTTAGGCCCTGACCACGACGTTTCTTGTTGTCGGTTCTGTGCCAGATTCAACTCTCGTACTATCAAGCGCAGGTACGATTGGGCTTTAAATTATTTTGGCAGACGCTTCAATTATAGAATGTCGGACACTACCGGAGTTCAAAAGAAGCGCAAAGACAAAGACAGGCCTCCGAGGTCCAAACAGGACTCGTTGCAGCTGGAGCCAGCGTCCGGTTCGGCTGTCGTCAGTGAGGCGCTTTTGCAGCCCCTGTCGTCCGCCACTTCTGAACCGATGGCCGATACGGACTCCCATGGGGAGCCATCAAGGCCCACTATTTTATCTGCTGCAGGACCTTCGGACGTCGCTCCTTCAGATGGGTCCGGAACCGCTGTGCAGGTACCGGCTTCTGAGGGGGATGTCCTTCAAGGATGCATCTGCAGTCATAACAAATGGGTTGTCCTGTCGTCAGGCAGCCCTTCGGTCGGCCGGATTCCAAAGTCTGGGTCCGGCTTCGGCTGATGTCGCACTTCACCCGACGTCATCTCTGCTGGTCTTCGGGTATAAAGGCATCAGCCGGCGCCATTTTCCTAGTCTTTCTTGCCGTGTAGGCCGAAGCAGAAGCTGTTCGCAAGTGCGGTCGGTCAGATCCAGAGATTACTACTACGGAATACTACTTCGAAGACTTCTAAAAAGCTAAGTACCCCGTTGGGGACTCTTTCTTGCCTCAGCCGATGTCAGAAAAAGTAAATAACTGTTTAACTTGTGGGAAACAAATACCTCATAAAGATTTCCACTCTTACTGCCTACCTTGTTTAGGCCCAGACCACGACGTAGCTGCCTGTTTAGCCTGTGCTTCCTTCAACCGACGAACGCTTAGGCGTCGGTCGGAGTTTGCTGAACAGTTTTTCGGCTCAGATTTTGCGTACATTATGCCGTCGGATCCTCCGACTACCCAAATAGTTAAAAAACGCAAAGAAAAAGACCGACACTCGCGGTCCGCGGTTTCGGCCGAAACCACGGTTAAGCAAGCCGCGAGTGTCTCGGTTTTGGCCGAAACCGAGAAAACCGGTCAATCCTCAGCCGAATCCATGACTACTACTGAGGCTCCTGCTACCTTAGTTGAATCGGCCTCTGAAGTTTTGCCTACTACTGTGGTTTCTACTGACTTATCTGACACCATCCCTTTGGATGTCTCTACCCCAGCACGTGGTGCTGCTAGGCCTCCTGCAGCCATGTCTATAAAGGCCTTTGTCAGGGCCAAAGCAGCCAAAACTGTTAAAACAGTGCCTGTTAAGGCCCCCTCACACAGGCACACTTCTAGTTCTCAAATGCTTACTCTGGCAGAGGATTTAATCTCCTTAATTAGGGGATCCCAATCTCACCCAGACAGGGCCTCTCAGCCCCCAGAAAAGAGACCTAGGGCAGAGCCCCCCCAGCCAGAGTCCTCTGATGATTCTTCGGATGACTGCGATACTACAGATCAGCCAGAGGCTCCTTTTTCTACTTATGAAGATTCCGATGCTGATGAATCCATTCCATCTGCCTCTCCACCAGAGGAATTTTCCTTTGGGGAAACCTTACATGCCATGAGAGAACAATTCCAATGGCAGGGACAAGATTTCTCAGATTCAAGAAAAAGGCTTAGGACCTATTTGCACTTACCACAACATAGACCCTTAGCTATACCTCCAGTCTTGCCTGTTGTGGATGATGCATTTAATGATGTTTGCACTGCACCTGATTCTTTACCCCCAGCCCCTGCCAAACCAGACAGATTTTACAGGGTGCCACACACTCATCACCACCTTTTCAAGGCCCCAGTTGCAGATCCTGAGACTATTTCCCAGGGGCCTAAGGCAGTAGCTTCTACCTCAGCAAAAAACCCTCTCCCTTCTGAAAGGGAATCCAGGTCCTTAGAGAGATGGGGCAAAAAAGTTTACACCTCTGCTACTCTCTCAGCTAGAGCTTTAAACTGTCAGTTTCACATGATCCAATACCAAGAGTTTATGCTTGATCAGTTAACTAAGAAACTGTCCTCTGATGAATCCTTAGATAAGAAATATGTTTTAGAAATGGTAAATAACATACAACAGGTTAGTAACCATTCTTTAAAATGTGGCTATGATGCACTGGAGGCTTCATTTAGATCAGCCATGACTGGCACAGTGATACGAAGGCATGCATGGTTGAAAGAGCAGGTCCTGCCGGATCATGTTAAAGCAAAGCTGTTAGATGCTCCTATGGATAAGGACAGTCTATTTGGTACCTCTGCTCAGCAAGTAATGAAGAAAATGGAGGAGAAGGCAAAATCTGTACAAACAGTTAAGGATTTCTTACAGGTTCAGCCCCCAAGGTTTAGCAGGAACTGGCCTGCCAAAAAATTGGTCCTTTCCAGATTCCTCAAAATCTCAAAGAGGCAGGAATAGACGCTCTAGAGGCAGAAATCAACCCAGAGGAGGTGCCTATAGAGGACGCCAGTGGCAAGGCAATAACCAGCGAGGCACGGACACAACCACTGCCACTGCAACAGGACAATCACAGTGACTGGGCTCTGACACCACCTACCAGGAAGCAAATAGCTGCACCTTTAGGCGGAAAGTTAGCCTTATTTTCAAAAAATTGGCACTGCATCACAAAAGACAAGTGGATTTTACAAACCATAGACCAAGGCTACAGGTTTCACTTCCACACCTTACCAGTAAAAAGAGGAATGCCAAACCTACCTCCAACTCAAAAAACAGAAGCTCTAAAGCAGGTAGCTCAACTAACAAAGATGAGAGCTGTGGAAAGAGTACCAATAACACAACAGGGCAAAGGATTCTACTCCAGACTCTTTCTAGTTCCAAGAAGAGAGAAAAGTTGGAGACCTATTCTCGACCTGTCCGTTTTAAACACATACATCACCGTCCCAAAATTCAAAATGCTGACCCTACAGCAACTTCTTCCCATGCTGGGCAAGGAGTGTTGGCTGGTAACTCTAGATCTCAAGGAGGCATACCTGCACGTCCCCATACGACCAAAATGCAGAAGATACCTCAGATTTCTTGCAGGATCAGAGCATTATCAATTCTCAGCATTGCCCTTTGGCTTATCTACTGCCCAGAGTATTCACAAAATGCCTGGCATCAGTAATCGCTCATTGCAGGCTACAGGGAATCCAAATTTATCCATACCTGGACGACTGCCTGCTACAAGCGGACAACAAAGACAAGCTGACAACAGATTTACAAAGGGTCATTTGCTTACTACAAGCCCTGGGATACACAGTCAATTTAAAAAAGTCAAGACTGATCCCATCCCAGACAAGAACTTTCTTGGGTGCAGAATTGGACACAGTAAAACAAATGGCATTCCTGACTGCAGAAAAACAAGAACAACTTCCTCTTTACTTCTTGGCATTAACAAAGCAGAACAAACTAACAGCAAGAAAAGTACTGCAGGCCTTGGGCTTCATGTCATCATGCATAATCCTGGTCCCCCATGCCAGACTGCATATGAGAAAGTTACAGTGGTACCTAAAGAATTTATGGTCTCAACACAGGCACAGCTTAGAAACCGAAATCCCACTAATCCCATGCCTGAAGCAAGAGTTCCTATGGTGGGCCCAAGCATGCTAGTCAAACCCAGGCTTGCCCTTCCACAACTGTCAAGCAAACCAAACCATCACAATGGACGCCTCAGACCTAGGCTGGGGGGCGCACATGTTGGACAAGTGCATACAAGGATTGTGGACCCCAGACCAGCTGCACCTGCACATAAACCAAAAAGAAATGCTGGCAGTAAAACTAGCAATCCAGAAATTCAGGCCATTCCTCAAAGAAGGCCATTTAATGATAAGGACAGACTACACCATAGTCATGTGGTACATCAACAAGCAGGGAGGCACTCATTCTTACCCCCTATGCAGAATGACTCTGGACCTTTGGAATATGGCTCTGAGCTACAACATCCAGTTACAGGCAATATTTGTGCCAGGAAAAGAAAACACCCTAGCAGACATGTTAAGCAGAACCACCTCGGATGCTCACGAATGGATGCTGCACCCGGACATCTTCAAGGCCATCACAAAGAAATGGGGAATGCCACAAATAGACCTATTCGCATCCCCACTCAACCACCAGCTCAAGAAATTCTGCACAAGGACGTACCACCCACTTGCATGGAAGGTGGACTCTCTATCCTTCAGTTGGAAAGGCCTGACAGCATATGCATTTCCACCTCTTCCTTTGATGCACAAGGTACTACTGAAAATCAAAGAGGAACGCCCAAGGATAATTCTGATAGCTCGAATTGGCCAAGACAACACTGGTATCCTTTGCTGAGGAGCATGTCACAGGAGAATGTGGTCAATACCCTGATACCTTTGATGTTAACTCAGAACAACTACAACATCATGCACCCAAACCTAAAAACCTTACAACTGACTGCCTGGAACATCACTTAACAACAACTAACCCAGACTTATCTCAAAGGGTTAAAGACATTATCCTTGAAGCCCGCAGACCTTCAACAAGAAGGAACTATGCAGGAAAATGGAAAAGGTTTGTCACTTGTAGTGCTGAAAAAGGAAAAGATGTGTCAAACATAGACATTGCTAACATCCTGGAGTACTTGGCAGAGCTTCTTCATACAGGCCTGTCCTATTCCTCCATCAAGATACATGCATCAGCTATTTCTGCAGAATACAGCTTCGATCCACCTGTTTTCTCACATCCTCTACTCAGGCAATTCCTCAGAGGCATCAAGAATGTAAAACCTCCTAGGAAACCACCATTACCAGCATGGGACTTGAATTTTGTGCTAGAAAAATTGACACTCCCACCATTTGAACCAGCAGGAACAGCAGATCTTCAACACCTATCATGGAAAACTGCTTTCCTACTGGCAATTACTTCAGCAAGGAGGGTTTCAGAACTACAGGCCTTAATGGCAGTACAACCCTTCCTAATCTTCCATCAAGATAGAGTGTCCATGAGAACTAATCCTACATTTATGCCTAAGGTGGTATCCAGAGTGTCTTTAAACCAGGCAATCCACCTACCTACCTTCTTTCCCAACCCACAGAACAGGGGGGAAAGGCTGCTACATACCTTGGATGTACACAGACAATTACGCTACTACCTGGACAGAACCAAAAGTAACAGAAAAACTGACCAGCTTTTAGTGGCCTATGCAACAGGAAGGGAAGGAAAAGCAATTTCCAAGCAGACAATCTCCAAATGGATAGGAAATTGCATAAGAGTCTGTTACTCCTACCATGGAAAACCAGTTCCACAGGACATAAGACCTCATTCAACAAGGGCTACAGCCACTACCACAGCTTTCTTACGAGGAGTGGCAACCAAGGACATTATTGAGTCGGCTACTTGGACCTCCGTGCATTCATTTGCCAAGCATTATAATTTACCTCTATACTCTAGATCCCGAGCAGGGTTTGCCACTGCTGTTCTGCAAGGGATCCTAACTACACCATGATTCTTTTTCCTCCTCCCCTATTTTGGCTATGGTATTCTACCCATTTGTTATGACTGCAGATGCATCCTTGAAGGACATAGTACAGTTTTGTACCTACCATAAATGTAGATGTCCGAACAGGATAGCATCTGCAGTCAGGATTACCCACCCTCCTTCTCCTCTGTGGTACTCCTAGGGTATTTACCCTCCCAATAGCTAGATGGGGGGGGGGGGAGTCTCTTATGGTGTATTTGTTTGTATATATGTACATACATGCTTATTTTTTGTGTTTGCCTTCTACTATTTTGGAAACATTGGCTTTTCTTCCAAAATTAACTTTCCTAGAGGGCAACTGGCATCTGGGGCAAGAAACACTGAGGAAAATGGCGTCGGCTGATGCCTTTATACCCGAAGACCAGCAGAGATGACATCGGGTGAAGTGCGACATCAGCCGAAGCCGGACCCAGACTTTGGAATCCGGCCGACCGAAGGGCTGCCTGACGACAGGACAACCCATTTGTTATGACTGCAGATGCTATCCTGTTCGGACATCTACATTTATGGTAGGTACAAAACTGTACTTTTTCAGGCCTACTCACATCACCATTTCAAAGGCAAAGACAAAGACTCCTACTAAGTCTAAAGTTACAGCTCAAGCTGCTTCTGAATCCACTCCCAAGACACAAAAACAATTATTGAGGATGGCTGAAGATTTGCTTACAATGATTAGGGGTTCTCATCCCCCTCCTGAGAAAAGGCCTCGACAGGATGTTACTCTGGATTCCTCTGACCAGGCTTCTGTATCTTCTGTTTCTTCCTCTGATCAGGACTATTCCTTTCCCCCTTATGAGGATTCGGATGCTGAGGATTCTTTGCCCTCGGCCTCTCCGCCTGAGGATTTTTCTTTTGGGGAAACCTTGCATGAGATGAGGGAACATTTTCATTGGGAAGGACAGGAATATTCTGCTTCCAAAAGAGGCTTAGAGAATTTCTTCTTCTTCCTCAGCATAGGCCTTTAGCTATCCCTCCTGTTTTGGACATTGTAGATGATGCTTTTTCTGAGGCTAATTTGAATCCTGATTCCATGCCTCCTGCTCCTTCTAAGCCTGATAGATTTTATAGGGTTCCTGACTCTCATTTATTTTTATTTAAAACCCTTCTGCAGATCCTGAAACTATTTCTCAGGGCTCTAAGGCTGCTAAGGTTGCTACTTCTAAAAATCCTATTCCCTCTGAGAAGGATTCTCGTGCTTTAGACAGGTGGGGAAAAAGGTATATACTTCTGCTACCCTGTCTGTAAGGGCTTTAAATTGCCAGTTTCATATGTTTAAATATCAGCAATTTCTTTTGTCTGTTTTAAAGCAAAAGCTTGCTTCCCTTCCTGCTTGTGCAGAGGATAAGGAACTTCAGGATGTTTTGCATGCTACTGAACAGGTTAACAAGCATTGCTTACATTGTGGTTTTGATGCTTTGGATGCTTCCTGCAGGGCTGCTGCCTCTGGTACTGTGATTAGGAGACATGCCTGGCTTCGTGAACAAAGTTTACCCTGTTCAACAAGATGTTCTTTTTGGTTCTAAGGCTGAGGAAGTTATTAAAAAGATGGAAGAAAAGGCAAAGTCCATGCAGACTGTAAAAGATTTCTTGCAAGTTCAGCCTCCTAGATTTTCCAGGAATTGGCCCTCTAAAAATTGGTCCTTTCCCACGTCTGACAGGCCTCAAAGGGGAAGATATAGACGCTCCAGAGGTCGTGGTCAAGGCCAGACCTCGTACAGATCTAGACAATGGACTGCTTCTTCACCTAGAAGGGGAGAAGACAGATCCCAATCTCAAAGAAAACAAACTCAATGACTCTCTCGGTTGGGCTTCAGGACCTCTTTACCTGGACGCCCCTCTCGGAGGAAAACTGTCTCTTTTTTACAGAAATTGGACTCATATTACCCAAGACAGATGGGTATTGGACGTGATTTTAAAAGGTTACAAGTTCCACTTTCACACTTTGCCAAGGACTCACGGTTGGCCAGATCTGCCAAAACTTCAATGGTCAGAGGCCTTAACTCAAGTGGATGCTCTTCTGGCCATGAGAGCCATAGAGCCTGTTCCACTCTTGGAAATGGGAAAAGGGTTTTATTCAAGGCTGTTTCTGGTTCCCAGAAAACAAAACTCATGGAGACCTATTCTGGACCTTTCTGTGTTAAACACCTTTTTGGAAATTCCAAAGTTCAGGATGCTTACTCTGCAACAGCTAATTCCAATGCTCTCTCAGGACGCCTGGATGGTGACATTGGACTTAAAGGAAGCCTATTTGCATATCCCTATCAGACAAGAACGCAGGAAATTCCTCAGGTTCAAGGCAAGTTCGAGGCGCTTTCAATTCTCTGTTCTGCCCTTTGGTTTATCTACTGCACCCAGAGTCTTCTCCAAGTGCCTGGCACCAGTAGTGGCTTACTGCAGACTTCAGGGGATCCAGATTTACCCCTATTTGGACGACTGCCTTATTCAGGCAGACAGCAAAGATCTTCTGCTTCAACATCTGGACTTTGTTCAACGTCTTCTCCTACTACTGGGATTCTCAGTGAACATAAAAAAGTCACATTTGATCCCTTCTCAACAAATGGTATTCTTGGGAGCCCTCTTAAATACAACTTTACAAAGGGCCTACCTCACTCCAGAAAAACAAACTCAGCTGGCTTCTACTTTTAACACCTTGGCAACTCTATCTCAGCTCACTGCAAGGAAATTCCTGCAGGCTCTGGGCTACATGGCTTCCTGCATTCTGTTGATTCCAAACGCAAGGCTTCACATGAGAAAGCTTCAATGGTATCTGAAAAGTGTATGGTCACAGCATTACCACGATCTGGATATTCTGATTCCTCTGATCCCCTGCCTCCAGAAGGAGTTCCTCTGGTGGTCCAGGGCATGCACTTTAACGAAGGAAAACCTTTTGCGTCTCCCTCAACCTACTCAAATCCTAACCACGGACGCCTCGGATTATGCTTGGGAGCACACTTTCTAGACAATTGCCAGCAGGGAACCTGGACAAAGGACCATCTTCACTGGCACATCAATCTGAAGGAAATGTTGGTAGTTCAAAATGCCCTTTTAGCCTTCAAAAACCTTTTACAACCAGGGCCTCTGCTAATTCGCACAGACAACACTACGGTCATGTGGTACATCAACAAGCAGGGGGGTTCTCATTCTTACCCCCTTTGCAGACTAGCTATGGGTTTATGGGACACAGCTCTAAATTTGAATCTGCATCTCCAGGCTCAATTCATTCCAGGGAAACAGAATCTCTTAGCAGACAGCCTGAGCAGAAACATTTCAGATCCTCACGAATGGATGCTAGACACAAACCTGTTCAACAGGATTACTGCAGTTTGGGGATGTCCCCAGATAGATCTGTTTGCATCCCATCTCAATCATCAGCTGCCTCGCTTTTGCACCAGGTCCTTCCACAAAACAGCATGGAGAGTGGATGCCCTGTCCTTCAGCTGGAGAAGCCTTTCAGCATATGCCTTTCCTCCTCTTCCTCTACTGCCTCGGGTACTACTGAAGATAAAGCAGGACAAGCCCAAGTTCCTCATCTTGATTGCTCCAAATTGGCCTCGACAGTTTTGGTATCCAACCTTAAAGCTCCTGTTCTCGGGGCCTCCTTGGATTCTTCCACTGAACCCTTCGCTTCTGTCCCAGCATCAGGGTCAGTTACTACATTCCAACCTCAAGACCCTTTGCTTGGCAGCTTGGCTCTTCAAAGGAATTTGATTTCCTCTAGTCTTCCCAAACAAGTTTTGGATGTTCTTTTGGAAGCTAGACGGCCTAGCACTAGGAAATCCTATGCCTCTAAATGGAAGAGGTTTTCTATTTGGATGCAGGACCGAGGCTCTGATCCTCAGGTTCCTGATCTCTCCTCTGTTTTGCTTTACCTTTCGGAGCTTTTATCTAAGGGACTTTCCTTTTCTTCCATTAAGATTCATGCTTCTGCTATCTCTGCGCATTTCAGTTCTGATCCTCCTGTTTTTTCACATCCTTTGGTGAAGCAGTTCTTGAGAGGGGCTAAAAATTTGCGGCCTCCAAGGACCCCTCCTGTCCCTGCCTGGGATCTTAATTATGTTTTAGAAAAACTTACTTTACCTCCTTTTGAGCCTGCTGCATCTTCAGATATTAAGTTTCTATCTTGGAAGACTGTTCTTTTGTTAGCATTGACCTCTGCCAGAAGGGTCTCAGAGTTACAAGCTCTCATGGCTGTGGAACCATACCTTATTTTCCATCAGGACAGAGTATCCTTGAGGACCAATCCTACTTTCATGCCTAAGGTGATTTCGAAAGTGGCCTTGAATCAGACAATTCACCTTCCTACTTTCTTTCCAAATCCTCAAAATAAAGGGGAAAGGATTTTGCATTCATTGGATGTGCACAGACAGTTACGATTTTACTTGGACAAGACTAAAGATTTCAGAAAGTCTAACCAATTGTTTGTTTCCTTTGCCTCCAGTTCTCTTGGAAAACCTATTTCTAAACAAACTATTTCCAAATGGATTGCTTATGGAATCAGATTTTGTTACACTCATCATGGGAAACAGTTTCCAGGGACCATTAGAAGTCATTCTACTAGAGCAGCTGCTACTTCTACAGCTTTCCTCAGAGGAGTACCTACCAAGGATATCTTGGAAGCTGCCACTTGGAGTTCTGTGCATACTTTTTCCAAGCACTACAATCTCCCTTGTTTTCTAAGTCTAGGGCAGGCTTTGCCTCTGCTGTCTTGCAGGGTATTCTTGCCTCCCTTCTTCTATCTAAAGCCTCCTCCTCTCTACACTGCTTTGGGATTCCACCCTACAGTTATGACTGCAACAGTGAAACACGAAGAACATAGTACAGTTGTGTACACCTACCATAAATGTAGATGTTCGAGTGTCTTCACTGTTGCAGTCAGTTCCCTCCTCCTATCCCCTCTTTCTCTCATATTTGTGGTGTATTTGTGTTTCCTTGTTGGATTCATTTTTGATTTGTTGGGGACTTCTGACATCTAGGGCAAGAAAGGCTGGAGAAGATGGCGTCGGCTGAGGGCTATGTACCAAGGCGTACTGACGTCAGGATACTAGCTTATACAGCCGGCGCCGGACCCAGACTTTGGGATTCTGGCCGACCTCGGGCTGCCTGCCGGCAGGAGCACCCTACAGTTATGACTGCAACAGTGAAGACACTCGAACATCTACATTTATGGTAGGTGTACACAACTGTACTTTTCTCTCTCCGATCGCATACACACACACACACACACACACACACACACACACACACACACACACACACACTTCACCTTTCAAACCTGCATTCACTCACTTTCTCTCTCCGATCGCATACACACACACACACACACACACCTTTCAAACCTGCATTCACTCACTTTTTCTCTCCGATCGCTCACACACACACACTCTTCACCTTTCAAACCTGCATTCACTCACTTTCTCTCTCCGATCTCATACACACACACACACACACACACTTCACCTTTCAAACCTGCATTCACTCACTTTCTCCGATCGCATACACACACACACACACTTTACCTTTCAAATCTGCATTCACTCACTTTTTCTCTCCGATCACTCACACACACACACACACACACACACACACACACACACACACACACACACACACACACACACACACTTCACCTTTCAAACCTGCATTCACTCACTTTCTCCGATCGCATACACACACACACACACTTTACCTTTCAAATCTGCATCTACTCACTTTTTCTCTCCGATCGCTCACACACACACACTCTTCACCTTTCAAACCTGCATTCACTCACTTTCTCTCTCCGATCGCATACACACACACACACACACACACACACACACACACACACACACACACACATTTGTTACCTTAAAGAAAACTTCAAAGCAAGCTGTGCAGCAACTCCCATTCTGCCTGGAAAACTCAGCAGTTTTATGGTGTAAAAGTCCGTTGAGCTTAAATCCAAAACGGCGAGCAGTCCCATTATTCAAACAGATGCGCTCCCGCATGTCCCTTGATCTTAATTCCGACAGGCTGACGGAGCTGACGTCATCGCGCACGTGATGACGTCAGCTCAAAACTCTGAAAATGAAAAAGTCTAAAAAAAAAAGACAAAAAATCGGAAATGAAGGGGTGCCACTCGGGAATCGTGGCACCCCATTATTGGGACCCCAAAACTCGGAAAAATCCGAGTAATTCAGGACGGTTGGGAGGTGGCAGGCCGAATCAAAACGTTTAATGGGCCTCATGTGGCCCCCGGGCCGTAGTTTGCCCATGCCTGGCCTAAAGGAATTAAAACAACTTCTGCTAAGAATCCCACCCCTGTAGATAGGGATTCCTGAGCATTAGACAGATGGGGTAAAAAAAAGTATACACCTCTGCTTCTCTTGCTATATTAGAGCACTGAATTGTCAGTTCCATTTGATAAAATTTCAGCAACATACCATGGAACTCTTCAAATAAAAAAAATATCTTTTCTTGCTTGTGCAGAAAATAGAGTTACAAGAGTTAATGCATTCTGCAAGTCGAGTAACTAAGTACACCTTGCAATGTGGTTTTGATGCCCTAGAAGCATCTTGCAGGGCAGCAGTCACTGGTTCTGTCCTTAGAAGGCATGCTAGGCTTAAGGAACAGCCCTTGCCAGATCATGTCAAATCCAAATTATTGGATGGATCCCTGCACAAAGGCAACTTATTTGGCACCATGGCAGATGAAGTCCTAAAAAAGATGGACGAAAAAGCTAAATCTATGCAAACAGTTAACGAATTCCTGCAGGTCCAACCACCCAGGTTCAGTAGGCATTGCCCCTCCAAGCACTGACACTTTCCTGCCCCCTGCAGGTCAGCCCAGCCCTGACGCCGGGGAAGCAGGCCCCCAGACAGCCCCAGGGAATGCAGAGATCTAAGCAATGGAGTTCCTCCTCTTCAAAAGCAGGGAGTGCTAAGCCGCCTTCATGGTAAGAACTCACAATGACTTTACAATTCCACCGCCTCTCTCTGCCCACCTGCTCCTTGCGCCTGGGAGGAAAACTCTCCTCCCACGCCAACACTTGGGCCACCATTACCAACGACCGCTGGATCCTCAACACAGTGTCCCAGGGATACAGATTTTATTTCCGTGCTCTACCAACCCCAAAAGAGTTCTCATATCTTCCCCCCAAACCAGTGGACAGAGGCCAAAAAACAAGTCCTTTCCCTGCTCTCTATGAGGGCAGTAGAGGACGTTCCTGCAGAACAGATTAGGCCAAGGTTTCTATTCCAGACTCTTCCTGATACCCAGAAAAGAGGGCACCTGGCACCCCATCCATTCTAAACACCTTTCTGTTGATACCAAAATTCAAAATGCTCACCCTCCAGCAGCTACTACCTGTGCCCTCCAACGATGCTTGGTTAGCCACCCTAGACCTAAAAGAGGCCTACTTCACATCCCAGTCAGGGAATCATGCAGGAAATATCTACGTTTCAGAGGAGGATCACTGCACTTTCAGTTCTCTGTGCTTCCCTTTGGCCTATCCAGTGCTCCCATTGTTTTCACAAAATGTTTGGCTCCCGCCATTGCTTTTTTCGGGCAAAGAAATATTCAAATTTACCATACTTGGACGACTGCCTGATTCAGGCAGACAGGAAAAGCTGCTCAAGCACCTGGCCTTTGTAAAGGGCCTACTGACCTCCCTGGAGTATACTATCAATGAAAAGAAATCCAAACTAGTACCCACCCAAAAAAATTATATTTCTGGGAGCAAGCTTGGGCACAGCATCCCAGATGGCATTCCTTACTCCAGAAAAACAAACATACCTGACAACCTATTTCTCTCAACTAGCCACCAGACCCCAGTTATCCGCAAGGAAAATCCTGCAAGCTCTAGGGTTCATGGCTTCTTGCATTCTACTCATTCCGTATGCCAGACTGCATATGAGGAAATTACAGTGGTACGTAAAAGCCTTTGGTGTCAACACTCTCAAGACCTGGGAACTCTTATACTAATGATTCCTTGTTTAAGGAAAGATTTTCTTTGGTGGGCAGCAGCATGCAACCACAACAAGGGCCTATCCTTCACTCAGCCCCACGCCGCCCAGACCCTCACCACAGATGCATCAGACTATGCCTGGGGTGCACACCTGGACGGCAAGTGCATACAGGGCCATTGGAGCCCACATCAAATGCACCTGCACATCAGCCAAAAAGAGATGTTAGCTGTCCAGCATGCAATGACAGCTTTCAGACCCCTACTCTCCCCAGGGGGTTCTACTGATCAAAACAGACACCACCACTGTGATGTGGTATATCAACAAGCAGGGAGGGACTCACTCGTACCCTTTGGCACTGACCTCAGCCATGCAACTACACCTGTTAGCACAATTCCTGCCAGGCTCTCTAAACTCTCTGGCAGACAACTTAAGCAGAAATCTTCTGGACCCACATGAGTGGCAACTAGACCAAAGAACCTTCACCCTTGTAACTCACAAATGGGGCACCCGGATGGTCGACCTCTTTGCTTCCCACTCCAACCATCGGTTCAGCAAATTCTAAACCAGGGAACCTCACTGCAAGGCCTGCAAAGTGGATTCACTATCCTTCCAGTGGGTCATCCTCTCAGTCTGTTAATTTCCCCCACTACCGCTCATTACAAGAGTACTGCTCAAAATAAGGGAGGAAAAAACGAGAACTATCCTGATTACCCTAGACTGGCCATGCCGGCACTGGCACCCACTGGTCACCTCTGCCACCATGGCATCTCCCTCAGATCCCAACACTCCTGACCCAGAGGGATGGAAAATTCATGCATCCCAATTGCAGGCCCTCAGTCTGGCAGCCTAGCTTATTCCCTGACCACTTCACAAGCTGCCAATCTTGGCAAACAAGTTCTAGATGTTGTACGTGAGGCCGATGCCCTAGCAATAGAAAGTCTTATGCTGACAAGTGGAAAAGGTTTTGCACCTGAATCCAGGCTAAAGGGAGCCAGGATGGCACAGCCCTCCTTACCTCTCATCCTGGATTACCTTGCTGACCGACTACTCAGGGGGGGGGGGGGGTCTATCCTTTTCTTCTATTAAAATTCGTGCCTCTGCTATCTCTGCTCATTTCAACACAGAGCCACCTCTTTTCTCACACCCTCTCATCAAACAGTTCTTAAGAGGGGCTAACACCTTGAGACCACCTAGAAGAGCACCTACCCCAGCTTGGGACCTAAACTTTGTGTTGGAAAAGCTCACCCTGCCCCCCCTCCCCCCACTTTGAACCAGCAGCCTCAGCAGAGTTAAAGTTTCTCTCTTGGAAGACAGCCTTGCTTCTGGCATCACTTCAGCAAGAAGAGTATCTGAGCTACATGGACTAATGGCTGTAGAGCCCTTCAATATTTTCCATGCTGGCAGGGTCTCCCTCAGGACTAACCCATCCTTCATGCCAAAAGTGATATCCAGTGTGGTTCTCAACCAATCCGTTCATTTGCCCACCATTTTCCCTAACCCACAAAACAAGGGAGAAAGGATTCTGCACTTTCTTGATGTGCACAGACAGCTCATATTCTACCTAGACAGGACTAAATCATTTAGAAAGACTGATCAATTGTTAGTCAGCTTTGCTGCAGGAGCAGAGGGCAAGGCCATATCCAAACAAACCATTTTCATATGGATAGCACACTGCATCCATTTCTGCTACAAGCAACATGGGAAACCTCCCCCAAGGGGATCAGGACACATTCTACCAGAGCAACCTCCACCTCTGCAGCTTTCCTCAGCGGAGTTCCCACCAGGGACATCCTGGAGGCTGCAACATGGACATCTGTTCATACCTTCAACAAGCATTACCACATTACCACCTGCCTATCTTCTCCAAATCCAGGGCAGGCTTTGCTACTGCAGTCTTGCAGGGCATCCTAGCCAGCCCCCAGTCTTCTTCACTGCCTCCACCCTTTTCTTCAGCTTTGGCAATCAACCCAAATATGATGACTGCAACAGTGTAACACGAAGAACATAGTACAGTTGCGTACACTTACCATAAATGTAGATGTTCGAGTGTATTCACTGTTGCAGTCCTGATTTCCCTCCCTCCATCCCCCTTTATTCTCTTTCTCCTTTTGTTACCATTCTTCCTTATTGTTCTCCTTTCCTTACAAGGGACATATTGGTATTTATCTTCCACTGGTGGGGTTTTTCCACCAGAACCTGGCCTCCTACTTTGGGGGTTCCTGACAGGTTAGGGCAAGAAAAAGTGATGTAATGACGTCGGCTGCCTTACTTTATACTACTGACAACCTGACATCAGTCCTCAAGCGACAGCAACCGATGCAGAAATACTAAGTCTCTGGTATTCAGGCCAGCCAAGGGCTACCCTGGCAGGGATAACCTGAATGTGATGACTGCAACAGTGAATACACTTAAACATCTAAATTTAAGTGTACACCACTGTAGTTTTTTTCCCGGTATGCTGTTCCTTTAAGGTTAAGTGGTGTACGTTTTGGGAAGTTTTACAATTTGGTTAGGGTAGGGGTGTGTGTAAGTGTTAAAAGTGGATTACAGGTCACAAGTTTCCAATCCCTGGGGTACACTACTTGACAATGAGATGACCTTAGCTTCAGACTCCTCGCCCCACATCACCACCTTTGGAGACACCTTGCCTCTAATTTGGGGTTAATTATAATGGCAGGCTGCTGAATTTTATGATGGCCAAAGGATAGCATTTGAATTATTGAGTTATCTCCCAAAAGCAGCAGCAGTGCCCCTTTTTCAGGGGATAATTACCTGGTTTTTCAGATCAGTTTTCATACCTCACACTCCCAGCCACCAGGCCCTAGAAGGTCAGATATATTTTATAGAGCACAAGGCCCATATCCGTTTTTACGTAGAAACACTGTGGCAGACCCCAACATTCTTTCAGAAGAGGCTGGAAAAGGATTTAAATCCTTGGGGGAGGGGGACTTGCCAGTGACAAAGTAGGCCGATGTATAAAAACTTACACTTCTACTACCTTAAAGCCCTAATTTGACGAGCTTGAAATTACAGTAATATATCCTAAAGCAGATGTAATCTTTTGCACTAGTGAAGGAGGACACTAAAGGACTCCTACTGCAATTAATTTGCACAGCTACCTTATTGGGTAAACATGGCAATTAAATGTGCTTATGCTGATGTAGCATCAAGGGCAGCTGCCACTGAAACTTTTTTGAGAAGAAATAATGATTGCACAATCTGCTTCTTACTGAGGATATTGAAACTAAGTTACTGAATGCTCCCTTAGAAAGAGAATTTTGGTCCACAGACACATGAAGTGGAAGGTTATGGACACAGACCTATTTTATCCTCTCCTGTCTAAATGTAACTTGAATTTCTCAAGCAAAAGAGGCCCTTTTTATAGTAAAGAATGAAGGGAAAACAACACAAAGGGGAATATTACCTTCCAAATGCAAAAGTGGCATGATGACGAGGTAAGGCCAGAAGGCCAGCAGAACTTTGGCTCTCCCAGAGAACAGCTGGGACTTCTGCAGTCTGCTGTACCTGCCCTGCTCTTATCCCCCTCCCCATTGCAGTCCCAGGACTCATTAACACACCTAAGAGGAATGTCTGCCTGTCTGGAAGAAAAGGCAGTCACAACAGACAAGTGAGTACTAGGGATTCCTTGTTTAAGGGCATTTTCTGGAGTTCAAGTCCAAACATCTATGCAGCGGGATACCAGAAGTGCCACTAGACCAAATGCACTTCTTTATACTCACTGTGCAACTTGTATTGCAGGATACTGTAAGCACATGAAGGCAAAATCTAGAATTGTCCAGAACAAAAAAGTTTTTTTCATTTCCCAGAATTCAGTATGTTAACTCTCCAGGCTGTCCTCCCATTACGTCTTAAAGCATGCATGATCACTATGTATCAAAACCATGCAGATTGACAGGGGACAGGCACTTCCTAAGATTCCTTGTGCTTTGTCAAGTTCTGCTTTTCCCCAAATGCTTAGCTGAAGTAACTGCCCTTTGCAAACAAAAAACATACATGCATATTTATCCATACCTGGATGACTGTATTGTTTCAGGCACATTCCCAAGAATATACAAAACGCCATATACTTTACTCAACACTGCCTGTAGAAATTAGACTTAATTTTGAACCTGTGGAAGTCATGCTTAGCTTTTTTGGGTAACTGTTTTCCTGGAAACAGCACTAGATGCACACACTTCTCTTTGAAAAAAAAGTGCTGCCCCTCTGTTGTCTTTCAGCAAATGGCAGGGGGATCTCATTGGATAGCCAGACAATTCCTCAGTGTCAGGGTATGTGGCTAGGTTCTACTGGTTTGTTTATGTATGTGAAACGTTTGCTGGTATATGAAGAAACTGGGATCAGTACCCCCAATCATTAGAGCGCTGTCTTCCAGCCTTTCCTTGCTTGATAAAAGGAGTTTAGCTGATGTATCTCCTCAGTGAAGGAGACCAATGGCATGTCCTGCCATCCTATCCAAAACACACTTGTTGCTTGTGGAGCTGGCATGGGTGACATAGTGTCACGTAAAAGTGCAGGCCGCAATTGTCCAGGGGGCGTAAGCAAGCTCCACGTAAATTTAAAGGCAGTTTTAGCAAAACAACTAACGTTCCAAATACTGAAACCCTTGTGGGTTTGAATAGTTAGACACCACCATTCTCATATGGCATATCAAAAAGTAATGGGGCACACATTCCTTTAAACTGTACTTATAATATGGCATTAAGGACCTGAAAGGTGGCTGTAAATCAAAACATTTTAGTGGCACTTTACATTCCTATAGACGGCAGTCTAATGGTGCACCAGCTGAGCAGTGCTTGGCAGACTCCCCATGAATAGACACTGTACAGGCAGCTATTCCTCTAACCGGCAAGAGAATGAGCGCTCCCAGAAAGCGATCATGTTGCATCCTACCAGAGCAACCAGCAGAGAAAGTTCTGCTTCAGGTTTCTGTACCAGAAGGCTTGGGCAGTGTAAGCTTCCTCTGTCTGCTGGAGGGACAGGGTTACATTACACCTTTCCATCCCTGCCTCTGATTCCGAGGGTGAAGCAGAAAACAGTTGAGAATGAGCCAAAAAGATCCTGATTGTACCCTTTTGGCCAGGGCAACAATGTTTTTTTTTTAATCTGTTACTAATGACCAGGAGAAACCCCATTGTCTTGACCAAAAGGGTGGACATACTGACTCTGACAAAGAGGGGTGCCCTGGCGCA